>NW_003853200.1:8981-10255 GCF_000181295.1 Otolemur garnettii
GGTCAATAGGTTTGGATCTCTTGACTTGGGCAAATTAACTGGTGGTCGAGGGAGAATCTCTGATGCTCTCTGGATTTTCTCAGGCCTAAATTGTCTTCAGGGGAACATTCTCCAGCTGTCACTAAGTACCTGAGACAGTCAAGCCTCAGCTCCCTTTGCTGGCAGGGGTCAAAGAGCAGTAACTGAGTGGAGCTGGCATTGGCTCTACTTTGATTCTGGCAGACACAAAGCCCTGCCACATTCACTTACTGGGCAACTGGGTCACAGCCCTGCGGGGTCTCCAGTGACTGGGTGTGACAAAGGTACAAGGTGGGTAGGAGGCATCAACCTTCCTAGAATAATTTATTTGCTGGGTAAGTCCTTCTGATCCCACAGAACACCAGAGCGAGTCATATCTGAGCTGCCAGAAGACCCCTGCTGTACAGTTGCCAGAGACCTCTTGAACTCTGCCATTTGAGACTTGTGTTGACTAGGACACTTGACTTAGATCTCTTGAACTGGGCCAGTCACCTGAGAAGTATCTAAAGTGATACTCTGGGGGTGTGGCTGAGGGAAAGTGTGGTTTTCCTTTCCCAACTGTCGCCAGCAAGGGGAGGGGTGACTTAATCACTGATATTTCTCTACAGCTGAGATCTTAACCCAGAGTAATTGATTTTCTAAGGTAGAACAGAGACCAGCCAAAAACAAGATAGAGATACGCAGGCCCCCAGGTTCTCAGACGGTAGCATTATACGCAGCCTTGGCAAAGCTCTCGGGGAAAAGGTACAGACACCAGTCTCAGCCTTTGCCCAAAAAGGCTGGTAAAATACTACTCTCGGAGCCCCAAACCTGACTTCCTCTTACCAGAGTAGAGAATAACTAGAGTAGATCAACTCCCCCAAGGAAGGATGTGGCAGAGGCATCTAAAGATCCAACCCATAAACAGATGGCTAAGATGACAGAAATCGGGTTCAGAATGTGGATAGTAAATAAGATTAATAGAATGGAAGAAAGGAGAGCGCTAGAACTTTAAGGTATTATTCAAAAAAATCTCAAGACATTATTCAAAAGATGACTCAAGAATTCAACAATTTCAAAGATAAAACGATCAAAGATTTTGAAACTTTGAGGCAAGAGTTCATAGCCCTCAAAGATTTGGTTGCCCTCAAAAATACAGTTGAATCTCTTTGTAACAGAGTGGAACAGGCTGAAGAAAGGATCTCTGACATTGAAGACAAAGCTTTTGAACAAGCCTAAGAGCACAAAAATGAAAAGAAATGGAAAGCAAAAATGGA
>NW_003853201.1:0-1856 GCF_000181295.1 Otolemur garnettii
CCCCCACCCCTTTATTCTTAATCTAACGTTTTCTGTTGTATTGAATGGAAAAATGAGGAAATTGGGCAAGGGACTGGTTAGCCAGTGACGGTCCAGCCCTTCACAGTGACTACTGACCTCATGAGACCTTATTTTGCCAGTATTTTTCTGTCATTGGTAGATATTGTCACCACTTGTTTAATCTTTCTGCTTCTCTTTGTCATTTTTATGTTTCTGCTCTTTTAGAGGGGCAAAGGGGAATAGTTCCTCCCTAATAGATCCATCGAGGGGGATATGACACCCTAGCAGTTAGCTGTTTTTTAGGGTAGTTTCATGTTTTTTACCTTATGTTTAATATAATTCCTTTAGTTAATGTTCAGAATTAATGTTCCTCATATGTCTCCTTCAAAACAAACAAAAAATCATTAGATCATTTGTCCATGAAGTAAGGCATTGAACTTCTAGCTTGTGCCGTACCACCAAGAATCAAGTTGTTATGCTCCTTTACATCTGTTCTGTGCTTTTATAAAATGTAATGTCAATGTAATCTCATGGTATTCAGCTAAAGCACATGGTGGTGTTTGGACTTTCAGGAGAAGGAAAACAGTGGTTCAACAAGAGCTTGTACCTTTGAGACCCTGAGGGGAATGAAGCCCCCGGGTTAGTATTGCTTACTTTTCTGACCAGTACAGTGGTTTAGGGTTAATCGTGAATTTATAGTATGTTGAAGGTCTTTAATTTTTATGTGGTGTTATTGTAAATATATTTTTGAAATCAAGCTGTTTCTGGTGTGCCTATTCTGAAGCAAATGATCTGGCTGAACACTTGACATTTGAAGTCACAGAGGCTGCCTGTCAGACGCTCCTTTGTGCAGCCAAGATAGGATCCAAATTGGCATTTAATTTAACATGTTCATCCTCGATGCATTCAATGAAGTTTTGGTCCCAGCACTCATCATCAGGGGCTTCGAAAGGTTTGGTTTTCAGAGAGAGGAAATTAATGTCCGATTGAGCACCTTTTCTTTTCTATTACAATTTCTTCTGGGCCACAATTACAAATATTCAAGTGTTAATCTGGCTCTATAAATGTACTTCATTTGTTTACTTTTTTGCAGTCTCTGTGAGTAGATTCAAAATGAACTTTAAAGCAAACATTTTGGGAAAGAGTGATTAGTCCCTGCAGAAGTTACTCAGTGGGCTGTGTTCCTGATATTTTCCGACCATGAATATTCCCCGTCTTTGGCTTCCCTTACACAGGGAGGGGTTTTACTTTACAGCAGAATTCAGTGTTTGGTGTCATGTGTCCCTGGCTCTTTTCATCAGTTTGAATAAAAAGTTTTTTTATTATTTTCAATGTACACATAAGATATATCATATTTGCATTGGCTTTTGCCTCCTGCTTTATGGCACTTCTGATCTCACATTCCCAGCTACCCTGAACTATCACTTTATTTTACCATCAAATTATTTTGCTATCACTGTATTGGTGAAGGTTTTACTTTCTTACAGGTCATTTCATAGATGTACCCACTGGAGAAGGTATAGTGGCATTTTCATTGTAAAACCATAGACAGTGACTGACCTAGGGCTTGTTTTCAGGCAGTGAATGACCAGAAGTACTAACCACCTATAACCCTGCACATTGCTTGGCATTTCATTTTCCAGAAGAACTGCCTGCCCAATACCACGTTATTCATTCCAATCCTGTCTCCAGTGATTTGCATACATTTGGTTTGAAAACTGTGGGAAATTTGCAATTTCTAAATGAAGGTATTCACGGTTGAATTTCAGTGCCTTCACTTATCTGAGAGTAAATGACATTTGCAGGGCATGTGCCCCATTTTATCTTTGAAGCACAATTGTGTATTTAATATGCTA
>NW_003853201.1:2084-3544 GCF_000181295.1 Otolemur garnettii
AAAAAAATCACTTTAAAGTTTTCACGGGAGTGAAGAGGGCTGTGGTAATGGCAGAGTCAGGGAAGGACAAAAAATGTCTGAACCAGGTTACTCCTATTCACCTGGTCCAGGATGACCTATGGGTCCCTGCGAAAGGGTCAGTGGGGCCTCTGTAAAGTACCACCATCTGGTCTTGTGGTACAGTTCATGCCTTCTCCATTTCACATTATCTTTCACTCATTTGGCCTACCTGGCACGGGCTGGGTAATTGCGTGCTCAGTCCCCAACAGGTACTTTTAGAAGCTCTTCCTCATAGGATAGTAAGAGCTGTGTTCCAGCCACCTGCCTTATATGTTTCTATGTCTGTGCCCCTATTGGAGCTAGGCTGCCACCTAGTTTCCTTGCAGGTGAGTACAGTCACCATCTACTTTAGGACCTATGGTGGGAAAGTCCAGGACTGGTCAGCATGTGACTCTGTAATGTGACTGCTGTGGAACTGGAACTAACTGTCCAAAGTAGCAAGTCAGATAAGACCAACCTTATCTGGTGTGAAGTGACAGGTGGTGGGGTAGAGGGCACCACCCATCTCCTGTCAGCTGTACCATCATCTGGCAAGGTATGGAAGCCTCTTTCCAGTCTCTAGGCTGGGATCTACCAGGAACGTTAAGATCTGTCCAAGGCCATTGCTAATTAATTCAGTGATACAGACTCTACTAGGGCCTGAAATCTTTCCCAGGCACCAGTAGTGTTCCTATATTCAGTGGAGATGCCAAGGGTCAGACAAATTAAATATATTTGAATGTTACCATTTAAAAAAAAAAAACCCTGATTTTCCCATTAGATCTTCAAGATTTTGATCTATTACCTTAAAGGGAAACTTTTGCAGTAACAAGCAACATGAGGAAGAACTGGAATGTATGGACAAAAAACAACTCAAGGAATGTGGAGATTTGGGGATGCTGCTCAGAGGCCTTTTCATTTGTGGTGCAAGAACACTGGTCTGAAGGTGATGTACAGGCAGCCATGTGTATCTATCACAAGGGAAAATGGGTGACCCTCAAACAAAGTAGTTGGTTGACACTGGTAATCTGCCAGTCTCTCTCCACCATGGAGGCAAGGGCTTTATTTACTCAGGGTCTTGGAGGCACAGACTGTCAATGTGGTTAATATGTAAGTCAGTGCTGTAAATGTTCACCCTGTCATGCAGTGTTACCCTCTTCTTTCCTTTGCAGACATTGGTGAGACCACACAGCCCATATCTTTCACAGTGTCCACTATCTGGGTCCCACAGCCCTTTCTCGCTGCTATATTTGAGTCTTGCCTTTCTCATTTGCACAACGGAAATTATACTGTGACATGATGCATGTAGTGGAAATAAAAAGTGATCATCAGCCATGCTCCATAGACTTGACGATAATATTATTTAAATGTTTGTTTTGTTTTCCAAGGACAGAAAGCTTCTTCAAGAGTTCCTGGGGTAT
>NW_003853201.1:5343-9785 GCF_000181295.1 Otolemur garnettii
ACCATCACAGCTATCACTGGGGCTACATTACCAGAACCAAGAAGTGTGCTCAGTTCTCTTCATTGGGATCTTACCTCATCCTCTAAAGATGATGCTAGCTAAATATTATTCATATCATCTCCATTTCATGGAGGACACTAATGATTACAGAACATGTACTTACTTTACCATGATAACAGAGCCAGGATAGCATCAGAAGGGACTCAGATCCAGGTACAGCTGGCCTTGAATTCTGTGGTATTATTCACAAACTATGAGAAGTCATGATTTTTGTTCTTCAGACAAAGTCTCACATTCTTGCCTCATGATAGTGTCCTGGCGTTATAGCTCATGACAACCAGAAACACTTGGATTCTAGCAACCCTGTTCCCTCAACCTCCTTGGTAGCTGGGACCTCACCCACCTGTCACAACACCTGCTAGTTTTTATATTTTTAGTAGAGAATTGGTCCTGCTCTTGCTCAGGCTTGTCTGAAACAACTGAGCTCAAGCAGTCCATTTGCCGGGGCCTCTCAGATTTCTGAGATTGCTGGTGTGAGTCAGCATGCCAGGACCGTGAAAAGACTTTTTATTTTATTTTATTTTTCTTATTAAATGCTGACTGTATACATTAATGCAATCATGGGGTACAGTGTCGTGTTTTCATATACAATTTGAAATATTTTCATCAAACTGGTTAACATAGCCTTTATGTCATTTTCTTAGTTATTGTGTTAAGACGTTTATATTCTACCCTTAGAAAGATTCCCTTGTACCCTTGTAAGATAAACCATAGAAGTGATCTGTCCAATCATGCTCCCTCTACCCATCCACCTCCCTCCCTTCCCCTCCCCCCTCCTCATATTCTTAAGCTATAATTAGGTTGTAGCTTTCATATGAAAACTATAAATTAGTTTCATAATAGGGCTGTGTACATTGTATACTTTTTCATCCATTCCTGTGATACTTTGCTAAGAAGAACATTTTCCAGCTCCCTCCATGTAAACATGAAGGAGGTAAAGTCTCCATCTTTATTTATGGTTAAATAGTGTTCCGTGGTGTACATATACCACAGTTTATTGATCCATTTGTGGATCAATGGGCACTTGGGCTTCTTCCATGACCTGGCAATTATGAATTGGGCTGCAATAAACATTCTGAAACAAATATTTTTGTTGTAATGTGGTTTTTGGTCTTCTGGATATATATCTAATAAAGGAATTGCAGGATCAAATGGTAGGTCTATTTTTAGTTCTCTAAGTGTTGTCCAGACATTTTTCCAAAAGGAACATATTAGTTTGCATTCCCACCAGCAATGTAGAACTGTTCCTTTTTTCTCCACATCCATGCCAGCATCTCTGGTTTTGGGATTTTGTGATATGGGCTAATCTTACTGAAGTTAGGTGATATCTCAAAGTAGTTTTGATTTGCATTTCTCTGATGATTAAGGATGCTGAGAAAAGACTTTTTAGGGAAGTTTCTGGTGCTTGAAAAAGGACTGGTTATCCCACCTTCCATCTTCTTCCATTTTGGGGACAATGTTTATAACCAGAGAATATACTGGAGGCTTGTGTGGTAGGAGAAATAACTGCTAATGACAATGGTCCTAAAAAGTTGGAACAAAATATATTGAAATAATGGATTTCGAGGCTGGATCCCCAGGCATTTTGATGGTCTGTTTTTCTGTGAAACGAATTACAGGGTTAGAGGCTCTGGAAGGGGGAAGAGGCTTTTGTATCAGGAAAGATGGGATGACATTGCATGTGGTTGCTCCATTTGAGGTGGGAAAGGGCTGGGGTCGGTGGCTCCAGGGAAAACTGTTGACAAAGACTGAGTTTGAGGGACACTGATGGCCATGCTGTGACAGATGTTATGTGTTGGAGGGTGTAGGTCCCGCCTCCTTCCCTGTCCCTGGCACTGCAAGAAAGTGTATTGTTGAGTGTAAAATGGCCAAGTGTGCCCATTGGTAAAGATGATGCTTTAATTACGGAGGGAGAACATTGCTTTCCATTCTCAATGAGCACTCTGGCTTTTGCTGTCTATGAGGGCTTAGAAGTTTTTGGCTCATTCTGTGCACTACCTTAGCCTATGACAAATGGATTTGGGAAAGGTCACCCTTCACGTCATACGTTGTGGTTGAGTTTAGTGATCTTGGGCAGTGTTCTGAGAGGCACCTGCAATTGCTTATAGAAACGTTTTCTATTTGGTGAGCTGGACACTCAGTGTTTCATATTTATAGTGAGCAGTGTTCTCCAGCGAACACTTATTAAAGTGAACTGGTGTTCCCGGTGTGTCCTTGCAAGTTCCTCCTCAGGGGCTTCTTTCTCCACATTTCAGTGGCTCAACAGCCTTGTGGAAGGTCCTACAGGGAGCAAACTGCAACAATACCAGCATCTGGGGGAGGGGAATTTTAAGTCTCAGGCAGAAATATATGGTGACCTATTGTCAGGCTTCTGTGCTGAGTGGTTTACAGCCCACACAGGGATGATGCGGCAGTATCATGAGCCCTCTGGGTGCCAGGTATTGGAATGTAGGTGGCATTTGTGCAAGCATATTGGTCCTGCACTCTTCTGTTGATCATGCTCTGCACCTCGCTGGGAAGGAAATGTCCTGTGGATCCTGCCACTGACCAGAATGTGAAGCTGGTGATGCTCAGGTCCTCTAGTGAAATAGCCCATGAGGCTGGGGTTCAGAAACTTTCTGGATCAGGTATCTCGGCTGGCATTTTAACCTATCCAATTCCTCATGATATAGGGGCACATTCCTGTGGGCTGTAGGGGGTTACATTTCCTATTTGTGTGCTGGAAACCATTGCCGCTTTATGGTGTAAGTTGTGTCCTTTTGCTCTTTTAGAGGCCTGTGTATGTAGTCTCAACAGTCATTGCCTGCACTCTTAAGAGAGGATGTGGTAGACAGCACAGTGAGGGACTTATGCCCCTTGTGTAGAACTACAGACACTGACTCTGTTGAAGGTCAAGGTAGAGTTGCATTGTAAGGAGGGGAGAGTTCAGTGGTGTCCCTATTTCACTTTACCTATGTGTTCAAGAACACTGCAAGCAGTATCCTGACTATAAGGAGAATGCAGAGGTGATGAAGGACACAGAGATTTGGAGAGGTTGTCATAGGTATTAGGGTTCAAAGAATTGTCCCCTGTGACCCTTTTCTTCCCTCACAGTACACTTCAATCAGCATAGATGGGGACAGAAGAAAACAATGTGGATATGATAGGGGGAAATGTGGGCCTTTGCAGAGTTGTTCCATTTATGATAGGGACAGGATTTTATGGTCCTTTCTTCAAGTCAATTGTGGATTTCTCTGTTGGTGAAGTATTTCCTGTGTCATGCTCCTCTCTGGGTGGCCCTAGAACTGTGGAAAATGGCATAGACATAGGTGGCCATTCACTGTCTATTACACTCCCATAGTACAGTAATGGGAAGGAGTTTGGGCAGGAGCTGCAGTTGCCTGTGATGACTTGCTTGTAACCTCTGTGACACAGTGTTCCCTCCACCACTTTCCATTCCAGGGTTTGTTCTGACACTTTGTCAGGATCTCTGGGCACAGCCTGTGATGTACATTTCCCTCTATCATTTGTAGAAGGGCTCTGATCAGGCTCTGGTTTCAGCTGCTTAAGGTGTCCCCTCTATTCCCAGTCTCATGCAGCACAACCCTTTTACTGCCAGGTCCTTGTCCATTCCTCATTGTAAGATTGGAGAGAGGCGTATCTGGCTTTCAGAATTTAACATACATTTCAAAGAAGCACAACAACAATTTAATAGTTATGACTTTTCTAAGGGAAACGGTATATGGACAGGGAAGAGCTAGATCTGTTTTCTTCTTTGGATGGAAAGGTGTCCATTATTATTTTCTTTATTACCTTCTCAGACACCATGACTCGTTGTCTGCTCTCTCTCCTTAAAGGCATGTTTAACTCCAGAGAATGTATTTAACAGACCACCTGTTATGTTATTGTAAAGAATTCTCAATTATTTGCCTAAAAAATGTGTTCTCTGATTTTTTCTTGTATTTTATAAGATTCTTCTGTTCCTCATTAAAATGTCTCTGTTACAGAAACTCTGAAAAGTATGTGTTTTCTCATTCACAATGATTGAAATCATATTGGCTATAATTAAAACTATGACGTGTATATTCCTGACCATTGATGGGAGGGGGTTGGTGGCAGGGATTATGGTTTGCAGGCCATGAGGAAGGTCTCCCATAATCAAAGAAAGAAAGGGTATAGGCCATCTCATACCTCCCTATATGAAGTGATCCTTTTGGTCCCTTCAAGAAAGAGCATGAATCCATACATGGATATTGTGTTGAGGACAGAGTCCCATCCTGCTCATGCTAAGGGAAAGGAGAAGTAGAGTGACCAGGAAGGTTCTGCAGGACACAGTTCAGAATTCATGAGGTCCCAACTGTAAACAGTGAGCAGGAACATCATTCATGCTCCGTGCCTGCCTA
>NW_003853202.1:0-7109 GCF_000181295.1 Otolemur garnettii
TGTTTACTGTGGCTCAATTAATAATTGCCAAGTCATGGTAGCAACCCAAGTGCCCATCAACCCATGAATGGATGAACAAACTGTAGTATATGTAGACCATGGAATACTACTCAGCCATTAAAAAGATGGAGATTTTATAGCTTTTACATTTACCTGGATAGAATTGAAATACATCCTTCTTAGTAAAGTATTACGAGAATTAAAAAATAAATACCCAATGTACTCCATACTAGCAATGCTCACATGAACAATAAAACACAAATATAGTCCAGTACAGGGGAGGGGGGAGGCAGGAGAGCAATTGGCAGAATGATGGAGAGCATGAGACTGGATCTCAACCAGTGTGCACATAGTGAGGTATGTGACATGCCACTTGAGTGAAGGGCTCTTTTACAATTGGAATTTTACCCTGGAAGTGAGAGCAATGTAACCTAAAAAACTGTGCCCTCAGATTAATTTTGATATAAAAGCCAAAGAAATGAAAAATAGGTGTCCTTGCCAGGTACTGTAGGAGATGCCTGAGATAAGAATAAGGGGAAAACTGGTTTCTCAAAATGCTTACCTACCACATATGGTGTTAGAGAACAAATTCTTATAAATCTAGGATATTAAAAGGACACACCATAAGGACATAGATAATTAAAACTAATAATCTCAGTGGTTTTGAATTCTGTGTTTTCTATTTGGTGATGTTTACTTGACTTACCTGCAAATTCTTATTTTTCTGCATATGAAACTCAAGATAGAGAGTCAGCATTGAGAGATGGCTAAAGTCTGAGTTCTACAGTCAGAAAGACCAGAGTGCAACTAATTCTTAGTCACCACTTATTTGGGCAAACTAGGCAAAATATCTAACTTATTCAATGCCCAGTGCCCATAAATGAGTGTGTAAATTAAAAATGATAAAGCATCCAAAGATTTTAGCACAGTATTTGCATATGGTAGGGACTCAATAAACATAAATTGTAATTGTATGGGCATGTAATATGCAAATAAATGTCTATCACCAATTAAAACATAGAATACATTTTGTATTTTTTTCTATTATTCTACTCTAATTATTGGTCATAAAAAGCCTAGACAGTCTTATAGAAATAGTAACCTTTTAATTGTCCTCTCACAAAACATAAGGCAAGTTTGACAAATTGTTCATTTTCATGACTGACAGAAATTCGTGGAAATCATCTTAAACAGCTGGATATCACACAATGAAAAATAAGAAGGGACCTTTTGAACTTACATTCTTAATATTCCTAATTTTAAAATATTCTTTCGTTTCTAAGAATACAGTCAATACAGTTATTGTTTCATATTCTGGTTGTTAATTTTATAAAATATTTTCCAAGTTCTCTTACAGTAAATAGTAAAAAGAAGCTCTGTCTATTTGTGTAAGTTTGAAGTCAAATAGGGCTTCTTGCCAGTAACACAAAATAGAATGCTATTATGTTTAACAGTATGCAGCTCATTAGTTGAGAAAGAACATAAATGGATTAGAAACCCAACCGGGTCATAAATGATGAATGTCTCCTCTATAATAATGAGTGCTCAAAATATTATTTTTTTTATTAAATCATAGCTGTGTGCATTAATGCAATCATGGGGTACAATGTGCTGGGTTTATATACCATTTGAAATATTTTCATCAAACTGGGTAATACAGCCTTCATCACATTTTCTTAGGTATTGTGTTAAGACATTTATGTTCTACACTTAGAAAATTTAACGTGTACCCTTGTAAAATGCACCATATATTATCTGAGGCCAACAATGCTGTACATGCTCAATAATTAACTAAATAATGTGTCATCTAAAGCAAGTAAAGTTCAACATATGCAACAGTTTCTTTTGTAACTTTAATAAAGCAATATAAACCTGATGCCATGGGAGCAAGACTATTCTGATTATTATTTTTAAAGTTATTATTTATTGATTTGATATGAGTTGAATTATCTATTATGGAAAGTGTATTTTCACTCCTTTTCTTAAAAATATATAGGGATTTATGAAAGTATAAAAATTCTAAATTATGTCATGAGGAAATGCTTTTCTTCTCAGCCAACAGTGTGTTCTTTGATGTAGGAACAATGAGCACACTGACCTAAGTGAAAGTGGCTTGGGTCAAGGAAAGAGATGGCCAGCAAACATGAAATGAACAACAGAAGGATGTAATATATCCTTTAAAACTTATTTTGAATATTTATCACAATTCTGGGTTCTACTTTTATTACATTTCAAATAAATAGTTAGTAATAATGCCAAAATTTCCCTAAGATTTTATGTCCTGAACCCTTTTGACTTTAGGAATAAGAAGACACAAATATTAATTCAGATATGTTTCCTGATATTTAAAACATAATCCAACTTTGAATAATACTTACTCCATAATTTATTAAGACAGTGGATTACATAAAATATGAAAGAAAGATGGATGATGTACTTGATAAAAATTTCCCCAAGGAATTATTGAAAGTCTTGTTGGACCAGAAGTAGAATTTATAAATAGGTATAAATGAGGGAGAGGGCAGCACAGTGGGAGCCCTCGTGAGTACAGGGCACACTGCTTGTACTGGGCCCCTGATTGTATGTATTTGACCCCACAGCCATCCAGGATGAATTGCTTCTCAGACACCATACCTTCAAATTCATCTTCAGTAAACTTGGTGAAACCCCACTTCTTTCAGATGTGAATCTTGACAGCCAGGGAACTTGAAGTCCTGCTTAGGGCCTCCCTCATGTGCTCCTTGTTGCAGTTTGGTGCGAATGGACATGATAACTTGGCCAATGTAAACCACAGCCACACTGCCCTGGGGCTTCCCAAAGGCACTGCACATACCTGTGTATAGAGCCTAGACTGGGGACAACACAAGGTCTAACACAGGAATATATATTAGAAAGCACTATCTCCAAGGTCCCTTAGAGCAACTCGTACAAGGAACAGGCTGCATACACTGCCAAGGAGGCTGTTGCTTGCAGCCCTTGCACACCAGGCCTCTACGAGGAAGGGAGCATGGTCAGCTTAATTGGCTGCAGGGAAATTTTTAATTCAATGAATACAATAAATTCTCAAAAAAAGATTTTTTCAGGATTATGAAGAACTGTTGGTATAATAGTTGAATTATTCAAAAATACAAAAGTGTTAATATTAAAATTATACATGGAGAAGAAAGGCCTAAAATTAAGGATTGAAATCTCCACATTAAAAAGCTAAAAATGGAAGAGAAAATTAAATTAAATTAAGCATTAAAAAGGTAGTAGTAAAGAAAAGGCATGAGCTAGAAGCCTGGCAAATAATAAGCCAGAAAAAGTAAAATTGTTTAAAAGATTAATAAAATTGATGAACCCTTATTTAAACTAATCTAGAAAAAAGAAAGAAAATGCAAGTATCCAATGTAATAAATGAAAAATTAGCACAATTCCTAACTCACTTTCTGAGCCTAATCCTCATTAAAAACTGATAAAGAAGTTATGAGAAAAGAAAATAGCAGAATAAGAATATCCTCTAGGAAGACAAATTTTAAAATATCCTCAATAAAATATCAGCAAACTAAATCTAGAAATATTTTAAAAATATGGACCTTTATGATCACAAGAATTTATCCCTGGTACACAAAGTTAAACATTTGAAAATCAGTACACTTTAACAGAAAATTGAGAAAAACACATATGATCATCTAAAAACTTGAAGAAAAATCATTTGACAAAATCTGAAAGCCATTCATTATTAAAAACTCCAGACCATAAACAGAAGGACATTTTTATAATCTAATGGAGAAGCCCAATAAAAAATCCTCTAGCTAATGTAATACTATTTGTAGTATTGCATGCATTCCCCCACAATCAGAACAACAGCAAGCAAACTCACTCACAGCATCTCCATTAAAACAGTAATAATTTCCCAACCTGTTTCTTAAACTGTTTTACATGGAAACATCTGGGAAGAAGCTCAGGGGCATAAGCTGTAAAGAGGCAGAGTTCTGACACGTCCCAAATTTGATCAGAGTGGCCCTGCTTCTATCTGTTATATAATAGAGGTATATATCAGATGCTATGCCTTAGTTTTAAAATGAAAGCCTTAATTTTTAAAAAAGTTGGAGATTTGTTGAGATAATTATCTCTTAAATATTTCAAATTCTGAGATTTGTGTTATAGATGATGATCACTAAGTAGTTATATGTAGAAATTGTAGAAAATAACACCTTTCTAGCAAGAATTGATATGCCAACTTCCTCTTATATTTTCTAAAACTAGTTAATACCTCTGTTAAAATAAGTAAAACTCTCTTGATTAAAAATAATGTGATATTTCTGAAATTTGAATGCATTTTTGCCTGCCATAGGTAAGTTAACTTGTAGTATACTTGTTTTTATTTGTACTACGTAAGCACAGTAAGAGATGAAATACATACTTGTAACAGTCACAGTTACTTACTTTGGTAGTACCACATGGGGTTAAGATTGATTTCAATTTAGATATAAGACATGTAATTTAAATTTCTCTCAATATTATATATGACACCCATTTATTTTCACAAGACAAGCAACTAAAATACTCCCAAATTCCTTGAGAAAGGTCATAACATTTTCTTAGCTATGTAATTGTGCAATGGGCAATTCAACCATTTTAAAGACAGAAGAAATCAAGTTTTTTTTTTTTTTCAGAATTAACCAGCTAACTTTTAAGAGAGCCATTAATTTTCTAAAAATGTACAATTTCATAAAAGAGAAAAATTAAATTTTAGAATTCAACCAAGTATGAATTTTTTTTATTTCTTATAGCATAACTGTGTACATTAATGCAATCATGGGGTACAGTGTGCTGTTTTCATATACATTTTGAAATACTCTCATCAAATTAGTTAACATAACCTTCATGTCCTTTTCTTAGTTATTGAGTTAAAACGTTCATACTCTGCTTTTAGAAAGATTCACTTGTACCCTTGTAAGATAAACCATAGAGGTGACCCCACCAATCACCCTCCCTCCCCTCATCCACCCCCTCATTTTCCCCTCCCCCTTCCCATATTCTAAGGCTATAATTAGGTTATGATATTCCTATAAAAGCTATGAATTAGTTTCAAAGTAGGGCTGTGTACATTGGATACTTTTTCTTCCATTCTTGAGATACTTTGCTAAGAAGAACATTTTCTAATTCCATCCATATAAACATGTTTATTGCAGCCCAATTCATAATTGCTGGGTCATGGAAGAAGCCCAAATGTCCATTGACCCACAAATGGATCAATAAATTATGGCACATGTACATCATGGAATATTATGCAGCCCTAAAGAAGGATGGAGACTTTACCTCCTTCATGTTTATATGGATGGAACAAGTATGAAATTTTAATACATCAATATTCTTCAGTGTAATTGAAAATTATAAAGTCAGAATTAGAATTAAAATTCTAAATATAATGAAGAGGTCAAGATTTCAAAACAAAAAAAATTAAAAAGTATTATGTACCCCATAATTGCATTAATGTACACAGCTATGATTTAATAAAAAAAAAAAAACACTATGATACCTAATAGTAACTCAGAATATACTTTAGATTATGAATATTAAGAAGGCTCAGACATAAACTTCAATCTAAATCTGCAAAAGAAAGTTGTATCTAACTGTGACAGCCATGAAAAGACGTCTCATATCTCAAATGTCCACTACAAAGAGCATACTGACCAATGACCAATGGCCCCATGTACTGCAGAGTGAGATCCATTGAGTATGTACACAGAGGCCACACTTCCCAGGTGCCACTTGCAACCAACCATTGAGCCAGGTGGAGATGCAGAGCCAGGCTCTTCAGCTTGAAGATTCCTCACTGGTTTTGCTGAATCTTTCATAGAGCTGCACTGCAGTCCTCTCATACATTCTTCTCTCCTCAACCAGAAGTGGAGGAGCACTATGGTCTGAAAACTATTCCCTCTTCTTCTGCCTCTGATCTCATTTTCCCTCATTGATATTTCCCCAATAAATCTCTTACATGTTTAATCCCTATAGAAGGTCTCCTTCTCCAAGAATCCAAAATAGCGTAACGTTAAACTCTGTTGGAAAATATGTTTCTTATAGGTTAATATAGAAAAGTGCAATTAATGTATTTATTTCCAGAAAAAAATCTCTTAACTACATTTATGGTGTGTAACTTACAACATCTTAGAATTGAGAAATTACAGTAAATTTGTTGAAAATATGTTGGCTTTCAACAACAGTACCTCTGTCCTTTGAAAATTTTTTGTGAAGTCAAATGTTCTGCCCAAGTTTCTGCCTATACACTAGTGCTTATATTTGTATTGCTATTTCTTGCTCTTAATTACCACTTCCTCTGGATTCTTGATTTCATTTTTTCACTCCCTGCATTAAAAAAATGATAGTTTTCTGTATTCTGAAATATAGAACTCAGCAATTTTCTTTGATATGTTTTGAAAATACACACTAGTCCATACATAGAGACACATAGACATACGTGTCCACATGGCACTTGGTTTACCTTTGCTATGGAGTGAGGTTCTTATCAACAGCTTCAAAGGGCAAGTTCTCCTTTAGTGGATGACAGGAACTCATGAGGAAAGGTGAATTATGTGAGTGCATGTAAAACCTTGCCTGTATAATATTTGTTTATATTCATTTGGCCAAAACAAGGGAAAATCAATAAAGTAGTTATTTACCATATAAATCATATGATTTGATGGTTTACAAATGGTTTAACATTTGCTACTTTAGTTGAACTTTTAACAATCAAAACTGGAATCACTCAATCTTCAACAAATAATAATGGGAGGTATCATAGTCACACAGCAAAGTAGATTTATGGATAATTCCATGAAAGTGAGGAATGATGAATTGAGTACAATAATCAAATCTACCATAAATTCCAACTTGCCCAAAAACACAATAAAAAAAAGTTACTAAATAAAGTAAGTTTGCTACCTAAAGGAACTCTTTTCTATCATTAAACAATAATTTTGTTATTTATAAACATAAGATGGATATCTAAGATGACCTTTAAATATAAGCTCTAACTGTTGACCTGTGAGACTTAGAGTTGTACATAGTGCAAGGAAATGATGGCAAAGAATGTGTGAAAAATTCCTCCAATTAAGTTTATGAAT
>NW_003853202.1:7129-9967 GCF_000181295.1 Otolemur garnettii
CCCACCCCCTCATTTTCCCCTCCCCCTTCCCATATTCTAAGGCTATAATTAGGTTATGATATTCCTATAAAAGCTATGAATTAGTTTCAAAGTAGGGCTGTGTACATTGGATACTTTTTCTTCCATTCTTGAGATACTTTGCTAAGAAGAACATTTTCTAATTCCATCCACATAAACATGTTTATTGCAGCCCAATTCATAATTGCTAGGTCATGGAAGAAGCCCAAATGTCCATTGACCCACGAATGGATCAATAAATTGTGGCACATGTACACCATGGAATATTATGCAGCCCTAAAGAAGGATGGAGACTTTACCTCCTTCATGTTTATATGGATGGAACAAGTATGAAATTTTAATACAACATTGATATTCTTCAGTGTAATTGAAAATTATAAAGTCAGAATTAGAATTAAAATTCTAAATATAATGAAGAGGTCAAGATTTCAAAACAAAAAGAATTAAAAAAGTATTATGTACCCCATAATTGCATTAATGTACACAGCTATGATTTAATAAAAAAAACACTATGATACCTAATAGTAACTCAGAATATACTTTAGATTATGAATATTAAGAAGGCTCAGACATAAACTTCAATCTAAATCTGCACAAGAAAGTTGTATCTAACTGTGACAGCCATGAAAAGACCTCTCATATCTCAAATGTCCACTGCAAAGAGCATACTGACCAATGACCAATGGCCCCATGTACTGCAGCGTGAGATCCATTACTGTATGTACACAGAGGCCACACTTCCCAGGTGCCACTTGCAACCAACCATTGAGCCAGGTGGAGATGCAGAGCCAGGCTCTTCTGTCACAGGCTACTTCAGCTTGAAGATTCCTCACTGGTTTTGCTGAATCTTTCATAGAGCTGCACTGCAGTCCTCTCATACATTCTTCTCTCCTCGACAAGAAGTGGAGGATCACCACGGTCTGAAAACTATTCTCTCCTCTTCTGCTTCTGATCTCATTTTCCCTCATTGATATTTCCCTAATAAATCTCTTATATGTTTAATCCCTATGGAAGTTCTCCTCCAAGAATCCAAAATAACATAACGTTAAACTCTGTTGGAAAATATGTTTCTTATAGGTTAATATAGAAAAGTGCAATTAATGTATTTATTTCCAGAAAAAAAATCTCTTAACTACATTTACAGTGTGTAACTTACAACATCTTAGAATTGAGAAATTACAGTAAATTTTTTGAAAATATGTTGGCTTTCAACAACTGTACCTCTGTCCTTTGAAAATTTTTTGTGAAGTCAAATATTCTGCCCAAGTTTCTGCCAATACCCTAGTGCTTGTATCTCTATTGCTATTTCTTGCTCTTAATTACCACTTCCTCTGGATTCTTGATTTCATTTTCTCACTCACTGCATTAAAAAAAATGATAGTTTTCTGTCTTCTGAAATATAGAACTCGGCAATTTTCTTTGATATGTTTTGAAAATACACACTAGTCCACGCACATAGACATACGTGTCCACAAGGCACTTGGTTTACCTTTGCTACGGAATGGGGTTCTTATCAACAGCTTCAAAGGGCAAGTTCTCCTTTAGTGGATGACAGGAACTCATGAGGAAAGGTGAATTATATGAGTGCATGTAAAACCTTGCCTGTGTAATATTTGTTTATATTCATTTGGCCAAAACAAGGGAAAATCAATAGTTATTTGCCATACAAATCATATGATTTGATGGTTTACAAATGGTTTAACATTTGCTACTTTAGCTGAACTTTTAACAATCAGAACTGGAATCACTCATACAATCTTCAACAAATAATAATGGGAGGTATCATAGTGACACAGCAAAATAGACTTATGGATAATTCCATGAAAGGGAGGAATGATGAACTGAGTACAATAATCAAATCTACCATAAAATCCAACTTGCCCAAAAACACAATAAAAAAAAGTTACTAAATAAAGTAAGTTTGCTACCTAAAGGAACTCTTTTCTATCATTAAATAATAATTTTGTTATTTATAAACATAAGATGGATATTTAAGATGACCTTTAAATATAAGCTCTAACTGTTGACCTGTGAGACCTAGAGTTGTACATAGTGCAAGGAAATGATGGCAAAGAATGTGTGAAAAATTCCTCCAATTAAGTTTATGAATCAATATTCCAAAATACATGAAGTAAACTAATACTAAAATGGATAATAAACAAAATTAATATTTGCTAGACAAATTCACTCCAAAAAAAGTAAAACTAAAGTATGATATATATATACACATATATATATATATTTTTTTTTTTTAGCATGAAGACTGAAGACATGATTTAATAAGGCTCCTTCTCACACAGATCAAGGACAAGAAGGGAGTTATTTATCACAACCACTGCAGGGAGGATCTAAAAGGTATCATTATTTCCCAAAGCCTCAGGAAAAGAAGCATCATGAGACATTAAAATTTCTTAAATACTAATCGCAAGTGTAGTCATATGGAGATGGGGGAAGAGTAGAATTTTCCTCAAACCTGCACACCTGCCTCCTCTCCCCAGCCACACCTCGGTCTCCTACAAAATTCTTCTGATTGGATAGGGATTATTGTCTGAGGATTTGGCATGGGTCTCCGTATTATTATATTTACTTACTGTCATTTGTTTACTTCATTGGATTCATTATCAACCGGACAGCTACAATGAACAGTAAAGTTTCCTGTTTGCCTTGCTGGTGCAGTGGTGGCATTACTCAGCTTACATCTTTCCCAGACTAACTGATAAGAAGGATTTACATAACACATAGAACAAATAAAATTGGAAACTAGAGAATTTTTTCTTTGAATCATAAATCTATAGACTTTTATGTCTTTTAAGGAGAATT
>NW_003853202.1:10745-11765 GCF_000181295.1 Otolemur garnettii
CCTCTCTCTGTGGGCTTTTATGGATTCTACAGGACAAGACTGTGGAAGCAGGTCTGCTTAGAGTCTGAGCACTAATACCGCTTGTATCCAAGAGTGAAGATAGAGTTGGAGTCACAGAATTTCCTTAAAATTCCTAGTTAAGAACTCAAGAGTGAGATGCCAGGAAGATAGTGAAAAAGTAAAGAATACTGAAGCTAACTTAGGAAATACTAGATAAAACAGCTTTTCTCATGACAGAGCTCTCATGTATTCTATGGAGTATGATATGAGTAGGTCCCAAGATGAAATAAGATGACAAAGGCAATAGGTTACAGTTGATGACTTTTCCTATGTGCTAGGCACACGTCTCATTTATTCTCCTAACCCGATGATTGGGAGGCTATATTTAATCCTCTTTTCACACATGCCCTTAGAACCTTACCATGCATTAGCCCTCCTTCTGAATCTGGTCTCATGTCCCCCTGTATGTCCATTCCTCTCTATTTCTATGAAGATTGGCTTTTCTTAAACTATTATTTGTTGTCTTGCTGTCCATTTTACAACATCAAGTGTATCGTTCCTTGTATCAAACAACACCCTTTCCTCTAAGTTTTAGCAAAAAGTGAAATGTACGAAACTTTGCTGACTCTCTCCACCTAGTTTTAAATTTGGGAGCAAGGCAAAATGCTTTTGAATGTTTAGCATTAAGTGATTTAATCTGGATAAATAATCAATTCAAGGTCTCTTATTGTAAGTAACATTCTCTCCATAGATATGCCTGACTGATTTGCTCTGCTTTCAGCCACTGAATGTACCTTAGGTGCTTTTTAGAGTACGGTAAATATCAGTAACTATATTTTCTAGCCCTCTGAAGTGAGACAGATTCTGATGCAGCCCTCTAATTCCTGTGCCTATCCAGCGTGCAGGACATCGTGCACATTAAACCAAATCAGAGGTGATGTCTCCTGCCTCTTCATTAGGACACTTACTCTTAAAATATAATTGAAAATGTAAATTGATAGATTTTTGTTTTTAATACAA
>NW_003853203.1:0-6265 GCF_000181295.1 Otolemur garnettii
CCTGAGGCTCCGGGCAGCTTTCCACACTCCTCAGTCTCATCTTGGGTAGCAGGTAACGTTCTCCATATACAGTCGGCTATGATGTCTCTGTCTAATCTTGGATTGCTAAGATCAATTGAAAAGCATTTATGAGAATGTATATCATTTATCAATAATTTCTTATAAAGAAACAATTTAAAGAAGGGGTGATCCTATGTTAAGATCTGAAGGTGAGTTCAGGGTCTCGTTCCGAAGACGAGCTCATTAGTCATAACACAAGGTCAGTGATGTGGAACATGGTGGGGACGGATTTCTTCTTCTCTGTTGCTGGGATGTCCTAGGATCTTTTTTATTTCTTGCTTCAGATGTGTTACCTGTTTTCCTAATCATGATTTGTAAATATAAATTGAAGTTCAGATTTTATTTTAAATATAGCATGATTTCTCTTTTTGCAAATTTATGTCACAATTCAAAGCTGGAATTAACTTTCTCAAACTACTTCTTTCCATCAGTAAAATGTTTCTTGTTCTTTTAATTGAACTTTATATCACTTAAAAGCTTTGTTATCTCACAAAATTAACACAGTATAGCAGGTAGAGTTCTCCGGGTTACTAATTTATATTATTTAACTCATATTCATGTCATTTGCAATGTGGCAGAAAAGAATTTTTAACATTCCAAACTTTTACCATCGGAGTCTTTGGAGAATATTTTTTCAAAATCATTAAAAATATATTCAGACATCAGTGTTATTCATAGATCTAACTATATAGTTATGCCTGTGTTAGCAGAAGAGTTCAACTTTGTTATAAGCTTCCTCTGATCCTGTATTCTCAATAAAATTCACAGGCATTAGTGGATGTTGTGGGGGGCGTCTATAGCCCCAGCTACTTGGGAGCCTAAAACAAGAGAACTGCTTAAGCTCAAGAATTTGAGGTTGCTGTGAGCTGTGACAGCAAGGCACTCTATTGAGGGCAACATAGTGAGACTCTGTCTCAAAAAACAAAAAATAAAAAAAATAAAATTCACAGGCATGAATAATAATAAAATTATCATCGTATTTGTATCATAAAATGATTGGCATATTTATCTATTAGATCATAGAAAAACTCAAGAAATATATAATTTTCATTTTTTATCTAATAATAGAGACCTCATTTTAAATCACTGTGGCAAAATTAGTAAATAGTAGACAAGGTACATCTTATAAATCACTAATTCTTTCTGTGTGACCAAGTTGGAGTTGTTTAACAGAATGGTGGGTTTTCTATAATTAGATGGAGAAAGTGATATTCTATCACAATGATAGACAAAAATGACCAGAAAAAGACAAAGCCATTTCCTATTAAGAAATTGCCTTACAGTTTGCAATAACTGATGAATATGGCTCGGATTTGTATGTCTGTGGCACTTACATTTTCCAGGGCAATTTTTTTATTTAGATGACAATAATTTAGAAATAAATAAACTGCTACACTGTTTCTTCTAAGTGGAAATAGAACTGGTTTCCCTTACATATACAAAATTATTTTATAAAACATATCAGTGTCCCAGATTAGATTAATGTAGTTGAAAAGATTACCTTAAATGGTATATCATTTTCACCCAGTCAGTTTCTCCCAGTAGCTACCAATGTCCTCATTTCCCTGTGCCTAACATCATCAGTCTCTTATCCCAGGGCTGCACCGTCCTTGCAGCTCTGAAGACACAGACCCTGGCTCCCCAGGACTGACTTCATGTGCCGCTTGTCACTCTGCTTTCTGGATGCCTCACTAGACTGTGCCTTAATTGCCACCCCAGCTGTCATTATCTAAGACTCCTTCAATGTCACAATGACCTGGGTGTCATCCTTTTTCCAATTTTGTCCTCCCAGCAGGCTGAACTGTTTGTCCTTCCCCATGGTACCTGCTCTCTCTTCTATTTGCTGGACATCTCCCAATGTCTCTCTCTTGTTCTTTTTTTTTTTTTTTTTTCCAATTCATTTATTTAGGGACAGAGTTTCACTTTGTTATCCTCAGTAGAGTGCTGTGGTGCCACAGGGCACAGCAACCTCTGGCTCTTGTTCTTAGGCCATTCTCTTGCCTCAGCCTCCACAGTAGTGGGGACTACAATTGCTTGCCATAAGGCCTGGCTATTTTTTGTTGCAGTTTGGCCGGGGCCAGGTTTGAACTCGCCACCCTTGATATATGGGGCCAGTGCCCTACTCACTGAGTGACAGGTGCTGCCCAGAGTTCATACTTTTTTTTAAAATTTAATTAAATCAAATACACATAGATCATGAATACATTCATGTATTTTTCCAGGATGAAGGAGGGAAATGGAGTGGGAAAGGAGGAGGAGGAGGCTTGACAAAGGGAGGGTAAAAGATGGGACCACACCTATGGAGCATACCTTTAATAAAAACAGAATAAATAACAATAAAAAAAGCATAGCATTATAAGTCCCTTACAGTTATCCTTTTCTTTCTTTTCTGCTTAACTTTCCAAAGTCCATTTCCTTTGCTCAAAATTAAGAATCTTTTTTTTTCCTGTTTTTATTAAATCATAACTGTGTACACTAAGGCATTTATGGAGTACAATGTGCTGGATTTATATACAATTTGAAATGCTTACATCAAGCTGGTTAACATAGCCTTCACCTCACTTATTTAATTGTGTGTTAAGACATTTATACTCTATTCTTCAATAGATTTGACAGTAGACTAGACAATAGACTTCAATAGACTTCAATAGACTAGACAACAGATGCACAGTAGGTGTGGTCCCACCAATTACCCTCCCTCCAGCCAGCCTCCCCCCCCCCCACCTTCTGCCTTCACCCTGCCCTTCCCTCCTTCACTCTGGGCTATAGAAACTCACACATCACCTTCTTCACCTGCATATTCCAATTTTCTTGGTCTGTTTGGGATGCACCTGTGTGTTTCCCGAACACGGCAGCATTTCTCTGTCAAAGCACTTACCCTCATTTACCGACAGCCCCTGCTGGTCCCCAGGCTTCCAGATGTCCAGCAATGGGCGTCAGTTGTCTTTGCATCTCTGTGTCTCTAGCACGTCTCACAAGGCTTCAGAGCACAGACTGATCAGTAGGTGTTTGATGAGTGAAGGCAGAAGGAATATGCCACTGACTTCCACCTCTGCTTCCACAGGACTCCAAGGATGAAGCTCCTCATCTTTGCCTTGGTCTTGGCTTTCGTGGTCTCCATGGCTGTAAGTATGTCGGGAAAGTGAGGAATGTCTTCTCAGTAACTGTCT
Source organism: Otolemur garnettii (assembly GCF_000181295.1). NCBI lineage: Eukaryota > Metazoa > Chordata > Mammalia > Primates > Galagidae > Otolemur > Otolemur garnettii. The sequence continues at coordinate 3,231 of NW_003853203.1, forward strand.
CAACAGTCTCTTTTATTTGCTGTCTTCTGGCTTATATTAGCAGTTAGCTGGTTTCTGGTGTTTTAAGTTTTAATGTTTGCTTATGGCCATTTTCCTTATGTTAACCTACATACATTCTCTAAGGAATTAGAATAAATATCCATTGTGCACATGAAATTGATTTAGTGTGAAAACAAAAAAAAGAAAGAAAGAAAGAACCTCTGTTAGAAAGAGAGAACCTCTGTTAATAGGTGGGGCTGAGAAGAAAAAAACCAATCTTCAAACGTGAACAGTCCTATAATTTCTGACCGTGGAGATCTGATGAATAATCAAGATGCCTTTAAAGGAAGCTCAAATTTGGGGGGACGTCACAAAGTGGCGTTCTAGCCATTCTGGTGTGGTCTTGCTGTGCATTTCATTTCAGCACATGATTATAGTCTCTTTACAAAATAAAGCTGCTTCTGTGTAACCGAGAAGTGTTAGGAATCTCTAGGGCCCTGCACACCCAGCTTTCCAGCCCACAGCGTCACTTCCTTCTGTGAGTCTCTGCTGCAGCACTCGGCCTCTGCTGCTCTTTCTTCCTCTGTCTCTCCTTCTTCTTCCTCTTATTCAGGCCATTTTGGTAGAAAAATAGAAATGAGAAATATAAAGAAGAACAGAAAAAAGCATAGTCCTGCTATCTATCAGCATATCAGATACTTGAATATTAGTAGTTTTGAGCTATTTGAAAGATGTTGATATAAAAAAGTCAAAGTTTCACTTTTCAATTTTTAGTCTCTTATTCATAGTGAAAGATATTTCCCTGCTTTTACTCACAAAAGAAAAATAACTCAAAATGAAGTGATATGTAAATACATCACATTAGTTATGGAAACGGCCATCTCCTCTCATTTTAAAGATGTCATGAACCAGAATGATCTAGTTCAGTGTATCATCAACTTAATATTTTGCTTCTGTTTATTTTTTATTAAGTCATAAACACAGAGATCATGCATACATAATGCATTGATGGGGTATAATACGCTGATTTTATATACAATTTGGAATGCTTACATCAATCTAGTTAGTATAGCCTTCACGGCATTTTCTTAGTTATTCTGTTAAGACATTTATATTCTACACCTAGTAAATTTCTTATTAATTAGTTTGAATTCCCTGTGGATTCTGGTTATCAAACCTCTTTCAGAAACATAACCTGCAAATATCCTCTCCCATTCTCAGGGATGTCTGCTTGCTTTAATTATGGTTTTCGTGGCTGTGCAGAAGCTTTTGCGTTTAATAAGATCCCAGTAATGCATTTTGGGGGTTGCTTCAATTGCCCGGAGGGGTCCTCCTCATAAAGTATTCTCCCAGGCCAATTTCTTCAAGTGTTCCTCCTGCACTCTTTCCCTATGAATCTTCATAGTTTCATGTTTTAAGTTTAAATCTTTTATCCAGTGAGAGTCAATTTTTGTTAATGGTGAAAGTGGTGGGGCCAGTTTCAGTCTTCTACCAATTCTTCTGCCAATTCACACAGCATCATTTGTTAAATAGGGAATCTTTCCCCCAATTTAAGTTTTTGATAGGCTTATCAAAGATCAAATGACAATAAGTGTCTGGGTTCATCTCTGGGTTTTCAATTCTGTTCCATACATCTACCTCTCTATTTTGGGGGCACTACCACGCTGTTTTGATCACTATAGATTTATAGCATAGTCTGAAGTCTGGTAGTGTGATTTCTCCTGATTTATTTTTATTTCTAGGTAATGTCATGGCTATTGGAGGTTGTCTTTTATTCCATATAGAATGAAGTACTATCTTTTTCCAGATCTTTAAAGTATGACATTGGTGCTTTAATAGGGATTGCATTAAATTTGTACATTGCTTTGGGTGGTATGGGTATTTTAACAATGTTGATTCTTCCCAGCCATGAGCATGCTGTGTTTTTCCATTTGTTAACATCTTCAGCTATATCTTTTCTCAGAGTTTCATAGTTCTCTTTATAGAGACTTTTACGTCCTTTGTTAGGACGTCCATATATTTCACCTTCTTTGGCACTGCTGGAAAATTCCTTCACTGTTTTTTCAGTTTAACTATTCTTGGCATATATATATATATAAGTTACTGATTTGTGAGAATTGATTTTGTAACCTGAGATGCTGCTGTATTCCTTGATCACTCCTACGAGTTTTGCAGTTGAGTCCCTGGGGGCTTCTGTTCATTTTAATCATAATCGTGACTACTTAGTACATTTTTATACTCAATATGAAATTACAACTTTAGATAGTAACTACTCTCTCTTTTTGTTTTTCTTCCAGAGAGCTGATTCCGGTTCATCTGAAGAGGTAAGACATTTTCATTTTGTGGAAAACTTAATACTCAAACATTAATTGAATTTGTAATATTTTCTTTTTCTTTCACAGAAAAGACACAGAAGACCGTACCCTGTTTACCCTGTAAGTATTCTGAAAATGTTGTGTAGTTAAGTTTTCTTCTCTGAGAATTTATATTTCCAGAGATAGCAGCAATGTCTGAAGTGCTCACTTAATTCTCTTATGTATAACAAACTAGCAAACGTCTCAAACCTCTGTACCCTCATAGCATTTAGACGGAAACCATAGTGCCACTCTCAAAAAGCCACTTATCCCTCAGAACTCAAGTGTCTTTGGCACGTATTTGCACTGACTTAAATGCTAGTTGAAATCCAAATTCTATTAAATATAATGTGAACTTAATGGAGCAGAGAGGCTGCTAAGGACACATATAAGGTCATATGTTTCCCCCTTCTGATTTTTGAAAATGATCAAGTCATTGGAATAGAAGGATTAGCCAGATGAGATACCAAATTTTATTCTTTAACACTTTTGTTAATGTCTCTGTCCTCACTGTTTCATATTGTTTCTATGTGTCATATCATTTGATAGGATTCCAGAAATTCTCCTTACTAATATAGGAATTACCTGTATAAAAAGGACATGAAATGAAAGGATGCAGACATAGGGTGGTGTACATTATGGTTCACAGAAGGGAGTCTTAAAAATATCAGTGTCTTAAGAGACAGTAACACATTATAAAAG
>NW_003853203.1:8498-9655 GCF_000181295.1 Otolemur garnettii
CAATAAATCTGAAGCACATCCTTATGTGTATGTTCTTCATTTATGCTTTTCACCTTCATGGGTCATTACCAAAGTCTTAAGATATACAAAAATCAAAAAATGTAACACCTCCCAGGTGAAGAACTCCTACAAGGCAGATGTTACCCTACAGATGCAAACAATGTAACCTAATCTTAGGTTTATCTGGAAAAGAAAATGTAAAATCTGTGCAGCTAAAAACAAACAAAGCCCTCCCAGCAACACCAACAAGCTGAGCAGGTTGAAACCTTCATGAGTGAACCAGAAAGGACACTGTCCCCTGTGTTTCTTAGAAGTGAAATAATGGACCATGACACAGTCCATCTCTAAACTTCCACAGTGACCCATGTGTACAGACAAAACTCGCACAACCCTTGCATTAACTGGCTTTTTCCCCCAGTTTGAACCAAAAAAAAAAAAAAAATAGAACTTCTGAAAATAAAAAATATATATATCATTTAGAGAAATGGGAAACATGGTGGAAAGTCTTAAGAATAGACTAGACCAAGCCTGCGGGGTGTGGTGGCTCACACCTACTCTCAGCACTTCAGGAGGCTGAAGTGGGAGAATTGCTTGAGGATAGGAGTTGAAGACCAGCCTGAGCAAAATAGTGAGACCATGTCTCTTAAAAAAAAAAAAAAATTAAAAAAAAGAATAGCCAGACATGGTGCTACTGTAGTCCCAGCTATTCAGAAGATGTTGGAGGTTGCCATGGTCTGTCCTTGCACCACTGAACTTCAGGCTAGGCAACACAGCAAGACCCTCTCTGTAAAAAAAAAAAAAAAAAAAAACAACTGAAGAAAATAGACTAGAAAGAATTTCAGCATTGAAAGAGAGCTCTTTCAAGTTCAGCCAATCAGCCAAAAATAAAAAACAAATAAGAGTAATAAAGTCTATAAGAAACATGGGGGTATGTAAAAGGCCCAAATATAGAATTATAGGCATCCCTGAGGGTGAAGAAAAAAAAAGCATGAGGCCTGGGAATCCTATTGGAAGGAATAATTGAGGAAAACTCCCCTGGTCTTGCTAAGATTGAGACATCCAGATACAAGAAGCTCAGTGAACTCCTGGGAGAGTCATTGCAAAGGCATCACCAAGGCATTTATTTACTCATGAGATTGACCACGGTCAACACAGGG
>NW_003853204.1:0-1944 GCF_000181295.1 Otolemur garnettii
CAGAAACAATTCCTGCAGTGGAAGCCCTGCCTTCTGGAGGTGTGGTGACTCCTCCAGGGACCACCTATGAGGAGGAGAAGCAGTCAGTGAACACTGAGCCCTGAGAGTGAGTCAGTCCCCACCCACCATGCCCCATTTACTGGACAAGATGTTGGCAAGAAATGTTTATAGCCATAGAAGTTTAGGAATAATGATTTCACATACTCTATGAAATTCTACACTATTTCTTTCCCTATGTGTGTTCAATTATTCTCCTCAAGATTTTTATTTCTTTTACTCTACTTTCAATGTTAGTTTTAACTTTAAGATATAGTTTGGGGAAGCTTATGGAGGAAAAAGTACTCATTTGCTTTAGTTAGTTTGTTTGTTTCCAACCTGAGGATTCTGTAACAAGTGAAAGCTGTCCAGCACAGGGCAGGGCAGACCTCATATCCAGGGAGCACCCCCTGACTGCAAACGTGCATGGGTCAGACTAGGTGGGGAGAATAAGATGAAGGTAGGGACAGTGGACAAAGGAAAGGAATGAGCCACCCACCAGATTCCACTCTGCCCAGTATCTCCTACCTTCTGTCTGTCCTTTGACCCACTGGTTTATGGTTTTCCTTGCATCTTCAGACGCATTCTGAAAATCTACACTGGTCAGTTCAGCACCATACATTTTCTGAGTCGAATCCAAGAAGTCCTATTTATAAAAAAGAAAAATTCATACATAACTCCTACCACACACAGAAATGGTTTTCTAAAATCCCTAAAAGCCCTATAGTCCCAGCTACTCAGGAGGCTGATGCAAGAGGATTGCTTGAGCCCAAGAGTTTGAGGTTGCTGTGAATTATGATGCTACAGCACTCGGCCCAGGGCAACTGAATGAGACTCTTGCTCAATAAATAAAATAAATAAATGAATAAAATCCCTAAAAGCAACAGAATCATCCTAAAATGCTGCAGATCACTGTAACACAAAAATCCCAACCCTTATCCCTTTTTTATTGTGGTAAAAAACACTTAACATTACATTTACTGTCGTCACCAATTGTACTAAGTTTTTTAACCTCTACTTTTAGTGAGCCAATATCTGAAACTATTTTTAAGCATGCATTTCAGCAGTGGTAAATTAAATCTAACCCTCATAGTTTGGTGTCATATAAAATTGACCAATTCTTTTCTAAAATCTGACTAACATTTTCATAAAATCAGCAAATACTGCTTGTACTTGGAATTGAATCATGGGATCCACTCTTGCTTTATTAAAACCTCTGGGAGCAATCTCTGCAGTACAAAGACTGGAAAACAAAACCACCACATCAATTAGTGGGAGTACTGTCTGTCAGGTGTTGAACTTGACCCCAGGGCTATGCTGTCTTTCTGAATGGTGATAAGGACTAAAACTGTCTTCTGTAAGGTGACCAGATTTTAACTTTGGTAAAGCAGGACAACATTGGGGATGGTGGTGCCTGACAACAATGCAAACTTTGATAAGCAGTTCTCGATAATCAGTTCTCAACAAATATTTGTTATTATTAAAGTTTAACATTGTAAAATTAACAAAAGTAATATAAAATGCATATCCTGGTGAAATAGCCACATGGCAGCCGAAAACCCTATATTCCCTTCCCGTTCTCCCATTTACCTAGCTTGTCGTGCATTCTTTCCAAAAATTGGGGCTTTTTTAAAACACCACAGGACACAGAACAAATTGTTAAAAATTGGGACTGTCCTGCCAAAAGCGGGACATCTGGTCACCTTACTCTAGAGAGGGGTAGCTACTTGTTTGTTCCAGACAGTTTGACTCCTTCTGAGCTAATTGTCCTTGCCTAGAAGCAAAGGAGGGAGCCAGTCTCCTTAAGATAACTTGCCCAGGAGGGGAGTAGGGAGTTTACATTAGCCTTTTCATTTCCTAATGAAGTTAAATTAACCTCTTCATTCCCAAATAGAGTTACATTAACCT
>NW_003853204.1:2268-9640 GCF_000181295.1 Otolemur garnettii
ATTCAGACTCTGAAATCTTGAATGAATCTCCTCAACCGTATTGAAATGCAAAGTCTAAAATAAAGAAAACATTCCTTCTACAATCATTTATTTTAAAATTACAAAGTGATTCCTCCTTGTGTCTATCAAATTAATTAAATTAATTTGCATTCATTACTGATTGCCAATAATCTTCAGCCCAATACTTTATTGATTTGTCATTGAAGAACAAACAATAGGGAACCCAAAATTTATAACTTTGTGAGACATAATAGTTACACCAACAACTGCTTTTACATCATTACTTTTTAGTTATAATTATAGTCTAAATAATTATATAATTCCACAAATGGGAGTGGTTAATGCACTGAATATTTATGGGTCTGTTAATCTATTAGCACCAGGAACTCACTTAAAAATAACTTCCTTAAGCTTAACATTCTGGCAAAAGCTTAATTTCTCATGTATTAACTACACATTAAGAGGCCCTTAATGGTTTTATGAGGCCTGGGCTGATTCCTTCTTATTAAGACACAAAGAACAAAACTATGCAGAATACAAACTCTACATTACTGGGGCAGCGCCTGTAGCTCAGGGAGTAGGGTGCTGGTTCTATACCGAGGGTAGCAGGTTCAAACCCAGCCCCGGCCAAAACTGCAACAACGCAAAAATAAAATTGGGGCAGTGCCTGTGGCTTAAAAGGGTAGGGTGCCGGCCCCATATGCCAGACGTGGTGGGTTCAAGTGTAGCCTTGTCCAAAATAAAATAAAATAAAACTTTAAAGAATAAAAAGTGCACATTACTCATTGGAGATAAGGAATGTTTGCATTGTTACTATAATCTCTCTGCTTTAAAGGAAATGGGAGGAGGATACTTAAAACTATTCTTTGCTGAGGTTATAAAGTCCCTGGGAAGCCTCAGAAAATGAATTGATATAACCCTGTAAGAAGCAACTAAAGATTGGTATCAGTGGTTTAATACAAGCAAATTAAAAAAAAAGTTTTAAGATAATTTCTTATTGTCAGTGATGAGTAATGGAATGTTTGCAGTTTCTTAAACTTGGCCCCAGGCTACACCTTCTGGAGGAACAGATACAGGATAACTTGTGGCAGCTGAGTCAGAAGAACCTCAACTTTTACCACTACTTTCCACTGGGCTTCAAAAGAAAGCTAGAGTTCCCCTCTCAGAATTAAAAAGCACCAAGCACAGAGGTCCCCTCCATGCCCATTAAGGATGGGAGGGAAGGCTGGGCACAAGAGTACCTGCCCCACATGGCCAGGGACTGGGTCCTTCTCCTGAAGCTACTGGGCCTCCCGGTTCCCTCCCCTGCAGGGCCTGCCTGCACAGGCAACAATGCCAGATCCCACAGAGCCATGAGCACTGCCAGGCACAGGGTCGCGCCCTGGGAATACACAACCACAAGTCTGCCTTTTTCCTTGTCTCTGCAAAAGGCAATTCCATCAGCATTATCCTCTAGTTCAGGGGTTCTCAACCTGTGGGTCCCAACCAACAGGAATTGTATTAAAGTGTTTTGGCATTAAAGGTTGAGAACCACTGCTCTAGTGCATACTCTATGTCTCATTGCTCTCATTATGCTCAAAGGCAACATTGCGTAAGAGGCATTAGGTGTGAGTCACAGATCACTATATGCAAAGCAAAACCGCAAACTGCTAGCTCAGAATAAGGTGCGGTGGCTTACAGAAAGCTGTCAGATCCATCGCTGGAAAAGAAGCATCTTCTGGAAGGGATTTTTTTTACTGGTTTTGTTCACTGCTGTATCCTCAGCAAAACAAAAACAGTGCCTGGCACAAAGCAGACACTCAGTAAAGACCTGAAGATGAACGGAAAGCCTGCACGCAAAGGGTTATGCTGGGGCCTGTTCTGAAAGTCCGACCTCAGAACGTATGAGCAGGAAGACAGCAGGGAAAGCAGACCTCTTTTGTTTGATTCTGCTGACCTTGGATAGCTGTGCTGCAGTGTTGCCTCTGGTCCCTAGAAAGACCATGGCCATTGCTGATGAAATGCTGAAGGGAGAGACGAAGATGTTTCCAGTAGGATTGCCTTCATTCAAGGCGCAGAACAGGTCTAAGGCGAAGTGGTTGTTTGCTGCACTCAGCTTCTCCATGGTGAAGGCTACAACACAGAACAGAGGTCCCGGGTTGCCCACTGCTCATGCCAGCAAAATAGACAGCACCATTTCCCCAAAATCTCCCCCAAAACTTGTGCCGATGATTCTGGAACACCCTGCAACTTGTCCTTTCTTTTCTCTCTCTTTTTTCCCAGTAGGAAAAGAACACTTCCCCATGCACACAAATGTGAGACTAACCTGGTCAATGATTCAGCAGTAACACAGCATCAGGATGCAGGGTGTCATAAAGGGCTCTGACCTTGCAGACAGCTGGGTCTGAGGAGAGGGCCAGGCCACTGTGGTACTGACACAGCCGCCCAGCCCTGGGTCCTTCCACCCTACCGAGTCTGGGAGCATGCACAATTTCTGACCTTTGGTTCAAGTCTCTGATTGATTTGGACAATGAATCCAATGCCTACTTAGCCTGAGATAAGAACATTTCTATCAGATCATAGCTACCAATACATTAAAACAAACTCTAGCAAAGATATAATTATAATTGATGATATAATTATTCTTATTTTCGAGGTTTATTCAGTAATGTATAAGAGGTCCAGTGTCCAGTGTCTCAGAGCTGGCACAGGAGGTGTGTGTTTGATGGTTATTTATTAATTTTTTGAGACAGTCTCACTTTACTGCCCTCGGTAGAGTGTGGTGGCATCACAGCTCACAGCAACCTCCAACTCCTGGGCTTAGGCGATTCTCTTCCCTCAGCCTCCCAAGTAGCTGGGACTACAGGCACCCGCCACAACACCCAGCTATTTTTTGTTGCAGTTTGGCTGGGGTCGAGTTCGAACCCACCACCTTTGGTATATGGGCCGGCGCCCTCCTCACTGAGCCACATGCACCGCCTGGCGCTGTGTATTTGAAAACCCAACACAGCCCAGCATTGGGAAAGCCAACTGTGTAAGGAGATGAGGACAAGTGTCCTCTGTCACTGCGGAATCTCAGCTTGGCCACCCACTAACCCTTCTCGATCTCTACTCTCAGAACCCTAGTTTCCCAAGAACAGGCAAATTAAGAATAGCTGAGCTGCCTGCCCAGCGTGTAAGTACAATTTTATTCTCTTGTTGATAATCTCTAAGACAGCACCATGCTGCTCTTTGCCCATCCTGCCGCCAGAAGAAGTGGCTCGCCCTAGGGCTGCCTGGAAACTGCCACAGCTCAGAGGAGGGGAATTCAGGAAGCAAAGCGTTCTAATCTCCGCAAGTTTCCATCCAGCCTTCTGCCCGCATCCTCCGACCTCCCTACGCCTTAGCAGAGCTGGCCTTGCTGCCTGGTAGCGGCCAGCAGGAATCCGGGGTCGCAGTCTCATGCGGATCTCAGGGCGGTGGCTGCGATGGCAGATGTCTGGGCGGTGGTGCAGCGCCTGTGGCCGTGTAGGGGCTGTGTAGGGAGGGGGGCGGGCCTCCCCGCGAGACCCTGAGATTCTGCCGAGCCTTACCTGCTATGCACAGGGAGACTCCGTGGGCTGGGTGCCGGATTGAGGTCTGGACAAACGCTGAGCGCCCGCAGGCCTTTTAGCTCTGCGGATGGGGGAAGAGTCGTGTCGCCGGGACAGGCAGGGAGGGGGCGGGTGGGCGGGGCGAGGCCCTTTCCCTGGAGACTGCCTAAGAGTCTGTGCTGCTGGACTGGCTAAGTAGAAATAAACCAAAGCGTAGACTCCACCCAGTGCACTCCCTGTGGACCGGCACCTGTCTGGGTTCTTATCATTTTCTCAAATCTCTGGTAAGGACCTGGTAGCTATTATTTATTGAGCTGAATTGAGTGAATGACTGAATGACTGAGGTGACTGTATTCTGTACTGGTCTTAGAAAGCAACTGATTCTCTTGTTTGTGAGTTTGTTGGAGAAGGGGGTTTTGTTGCCCAGGCTGCCCTCAAACTCCTGGGCTCCACTGATCCTCCCACTTCTGCCCTCTGAAGTAGCTGGGACTACAGGTGCTCAGGTGCACAGGCAGAAGAGACCTGCTATGGTCTGACTGTGTGCCCTCAAAATTCATTCCCTTTTACGTACTTCAAACTCTAGGGAGGTCTTTCCCACTCGCTGCCCACTGAGGAAGAAAAATTACAGGTTAGGGAAAAAGATCTGTGGACCTCCAGGAGTAGAGAAAACTATCAGTTCCAGGCTGTGTGTGGCGGCTCACACCTGTAATCCTCGCATTCTGTGGGAGGATCACTTGAGGTCAGGAATCCGAGACCAGCCTGAGCAACGCGAGATCGTCTACTAAAAAAAAAAAATGAGTCGGGCACAGTGGCAGGTGCCTGTAGTCCCAACTGTAACTGGAGTCCAGAGCTAGGTGTAAGAATCAAACACGCAGGTGGGCTGAAGTTGTCCTTTATTTACCAAGATTCAGAATCCCAGGAAGATGGAGATCATTCTCAAAGCCTGCCTTACTTTGAGAGAGTTTTATAGAGTTCTTATCTGCCTCCCACCAAGTTATTATCTTTAGCTATACATCATGCAGCCCTCTGACCTCTAGCTGAAGGATTCAGTGCTGGTTACTTTCCCAGACTACACACCTAGTGTTATTTTTTCTGTCTAACTCAGTGTAGTGATGGGCTTCAATGCCACTAGGGGAGGTGGATGCGACTCTTCTGATAGATCACTAAGCAACTGTTACAGCCTAAGTGTGTACGTGTGTGTGAGGTGACCTACTAGGGAGGCTGAGGCAAGAGGATCACTTGAACCTAGGAGTTGGAGGTTGCTGTGAGCTAGGATGATGCCATGGCACTCTAGCCTGAGCAAGACAGTGAGACTTTGTCTCAGAAAAACAAAAAACAAAAACTCTCAGTTCTAAACACCTGTGTTTTGCTTTCAAGATGGCCTCTTGCTCCTGCTGCTTCGGTGAGAATCCTTTTTCCTAAGGGCCTTAATGCCATTCTCCTGGGAAGTGAACCAGAGGTTCTACCTTGTAATGCTATCAGTGTATTAGTGCTTATCTTAACATGAATATTGGAGGGGGCACCAACATTCAAATCATAGAATTCTGCCCCTCCGCCCCCAGAATTTATGTCCTCCTCACATACAAAATACAGAAATTCCACGCTAATAGCCCCCAAAGTCTTAACTAGTTCTGGCATCAACTACAAAGTCTAGGTCCAAAGTTTCACCCAAATATCATCTAAATCAGATATGGGTGACATCCAATGTAAGTTTCATCCTGAGGCCAATTCTCCTCCAGCTGAGGGGCTGTAAAATCACACATCATGTGCTTCCAAAATACAGCGGTGGGATGGGCATCTCCAGGAGAGGCATCACCATTCTAAAAGGAGAAATAGGAAAGAAGAAAGCAGTAGCAGGCCCCAAGTAAGTCCCAAACCTAACAAGGCAAGCGACATTAAATCTTGAAGCTTGAGAACAATCTTATCTGATGTCATTTCCTGCCTTCTGGACACCCTGGGATGAAAGATCCAGGTCCCCCACTCCCATGGATTAGGCAGGCACAGCACACCCAAAGTTGTCACAGGTTGGAGTCCAGTGTCTGTGGCTCTCCCACACTGGCATTGTATTTTGGTGGTGCTGTAGTTCTGGGGTCTTTGGACTGCCCTGCCTCACAGTTCCACTAGATCTTACTGTAGTGGAGGCTCTCTGCAGCAGCCCCCACCCCACTCCACCCCTGTGGCAGTTCCTGAGACACCCTTGGAAATCTAGCTTATGCTGTTGTGCCTGGATTTTTCCCAATCCCCCAGAGTTAGTCCAAGACACACTCTGATGCAAAGATCAAGAGGCAAGCTTTATTCAAGCTGGGGCCTGGACTCTCCTGGTGAGCACACCAAAGAAGAGCCCTGCCCCTGGAGGTGCAATCAGTTTTTATAGGTTACAGGAAACAAGAAGGGGAGGGGTAAATTACAGGTACAATTTTGATTGGTTGCTAGGGGCATGGCCAGATTACAGGTTAGGCATTAGCTCGTGATTGGGCATATCTTGTGGGCCATGGGGTGGTGCAATTTTGGGGATGGGTGGGGGACCTTATGCTGACTCATTGGGCCTAAGATGGCAGCATTGGCCATCATTAAAATGGCATCCACTCAGCCTTCACAATGCACTCTGTGTGCCTGCAGTGTTAGTTTTGGCATAGACACTGGCAAGGTTTATGGGAAGGGTAATCAGAGCTACATGTGGGCCTGTGTGACCCAAGGACCACTGAACCAGAAAGTGGGATCAGAGACTTAAGGTAGCCCTGGGCACCAAGCCCCAAGGTTCCATGGTGCCCTGGATCATTCCCTTAAAACTGTTCTGCCTTCAAGGACCTGGCAATCTAGGCTGTGATGACAGTGGCAGCCTGGATAATCCCTGGAAATGCCTTTAGGGATGTTCTTCTGTGGTCTAAATGAATAACATTTGGCTTACTTCTATCCACACTAATCTCTTTATCAGATGTTAACTTGGTTGTACCCTTGTCATCAAAAGGTGCAAACGCACCTTTTCATTCTTTACATGGCCAGACTGAGAATTTTCTAAATCTTTAAGTTCTGCTTTTCTTTTAATTATGAATTCCATTTTTAATTCATTCTCTCATCTCACCTTTTACTATAAGCAGTCAGGAAAAGTCATGCTGCACCCTCAACACTATGCTCAAAGATTTCTTCCACTAAATATCCCAGTTCATTGCTCTAAAGTTCTGTCATCCACTAAGCTCTAGGACACAAACACTATTCAGCCAAGTTCTTGGGTTCTGGAGGTTCTTGGGTTCTTGGGTTCAGTTTATAGCACCTTGCTTCTCATCTCCCTCTGTAATCCCATCAGAATTGTCAAAACACATATATGTATTGTCATCATGACCACTCACATAATCATGAAGTAATCTCCAAGAAAATTTAGGGTCTCCCTTTCCCTTTCTTCTGGGCCCTTTCCAGAATTACCTGGTATATTTCATTCTTAGCAGTCTAAGTCCTGCAAACTCTTTCAGCCTCCACTCATTGACAAATTCCAAAGGTGCTCCCATATATTTAAGTATATGTTACAGCAACACCCCATCTCTCCCTACCAAGTTTTGTTATTGTCCATTTGTATTGCTATAACTAAATGCTTGAGACTGAATAATTTATTAAAAAACAGAAATTTATTGCTCACAGTTCTGAATAATTTATTAAAAAACAGAAATTTACTGCTCACAGTTCTGGGAAGTCCAAGTGTCTGGTGAGGGCACCTTCTTGTGGCATCTTCACATGGTAGAAAAGGCAGAGGGCTCCCATGCTGTGTCCTCATGTGGCAGAAGAGATGTGCTATGGTCTGACTATGTGCCCTCAAAATTCATGTGTTG
>NW_003853205.1:0-1499 GCF_000181295.1 Otolemur garnettii
TGCCATGTTAGGAATGTTTAAAATGCCTAAATGATTTTCTAGCCAGTTAATCATTGCTGATTAAACCTCTTGGTAACCTAAGAATATAATTTTATTGCATTAAATATCTAACAGCCAATATTATTTCTGATACAGTGTTAGCAAAAGAAGTACAAAGGGGTGGCACCTGTGGCTCAGTGGGTTGGGCGCGGGCCCCATATACCGAGGGTGGCGGGTTCCAATCCGGCCCCAGCCAAACTGCAACAAAAAAATAGACGAGCATTGTGGAGGGTGCCTGTAGTCCCAGCTACTCAGGGGGCTGAGGCAGGGGAATCATCTAAGCCCAGGATCTGGAGGTTGCTGTGAGCTGTGTGATGTCACAGCACTCCCCTGAAGGCGATAGAGTGAGACCCTGTCTCTACAAAAAAAAAAAGTACAAAGGTGTTCTGCATCATCTATGCCAGTAGAATCCAGCTAAAATTGATTCTAAGTACATTAACCTGGTACAGACTGGTTTAAGTGGATTAATCCATTGCACATTTCTACATACAACTTCAAACTGATTCAAATAATTTAAAATTGATTCAGGCTGGGTGTAGTGGCTCACACCTGTAATCTGAGCACTCTGGGAGGCTGAGGCAGATGGATCCCTGAAGCTCATGAGTCTAGCCTGAGCAAAAGAGCAAGACCATCTCTACTAAAAATAGAAAAAAAAAAAGGCCAGATGCAGTGTCAAGGGTGACAAAGTGAGACTCTGTCTCAAATAAATCAATAAAAATAATGAAAATAAAAATAAAATGAAAAAAATAGAAAAAAAAACTAGCCAGTGTTGTTGGTAGGTGCCTGTAGTTCCAGCTCCTCAGGAGGTTGAGGCAAGGATCACTTAAACTCAAGAGATACCATGGCACTCTACCCAGGGTAACAGAGTGAGAATCTGTCTCAAAAAAAAATTGTTTTTTAATTGATCAAAACTGTCTCTTTATACAATTAATAGTTGACCTTTAGAGTTGACACTCCTATTCACTTTTTACAGATGATGAAAGAAAGTCTCAGAAAGACAATGTAGAATAAAAGAAAGAAAAGAAATCTGTATTAGTTTTGGCATCAGACTACCTAGCTCTACCACCTACTGTGAACCAAGGCACATGAGCCAACCACTATCAACCTCATCTTTGAAAGAGGTAAAATAATAGTACTTATCTGACAGAATTATTTTAAGGACTAATTAAGATATTGCATGTGCAGCATTTAGTCCAGTGCCTAAGCATTTAATTCAGGAAGGAATCAATAAATATTTACTGCTAGTATTATTGTCCACTTCACTAGTTATTTTAAGACATGCTATACCATGGTAACAAATGACCCCCAAATATCAGTGACCTAACACAACAGAGCTTTGTTTCTTCTTACTTATTTCAGGGTTGGAAGAGTCAGACAGCTTTTCTTGGCACCTTTCCTATAGGGACAACTTCGGATTTTGGCTAGTTCCTCTCTTTCTTTTCTTTCTTTCCTTTATGTCC
>NW_003853205.1:1707-4502 GCF_000181295.1 Otolemur garnettii
TTTTTGAGACAGAGTCTCACTATGTCCCACTTGGTAGAGTCCCCCTTGGTAGAGTGCCGTGGTGTCACAGCTCACAGCAACCTCCAACTCTTGGGCTTAAGTGATTCTCTTGCCTCAGCCTTCCAAGTAGCAGGGACTATAGGCATCCTCCACCATGCCTGGTTAGTTTTTGGTTGCAGTTGTCATTGTTGTTTAGCAGGCATGGGCTGGGCTCAAACCCGCGAGCCTTGGTGTATGTGGCTGGCACCCTACTTACTGAGCTAGAGCATGGAGCCAGTATTTTCTACTTTTAGTAGAGATGGGGTCTCAATTTTTTGCACAGGCTGATCTTGAACCTGTGAGCTCAAGCAATCCATTCACCTCAGCCTTCCAGAGTGCTAGGATTATAGGCATGAGCTGCTGTACCCTACAGGCTAGTCCCTTTAGCAATTCCTTTTGCTTTTTTTTTTTTTTAATTTCAGATTAAAGTGAGCATATGAACAATTAGGTAACAATTGTTATGTGATGACCTAGACCCCGCGATTCCCCCTAAGACCAGTGGGGAATGAACCCCCTACCCTTTTCCCTAAGACCAGTGGGGAACAAGCCCCCTACCCTTGAAAAGGAAACTTCTCCTACGCCTTTAGTCCTAGCCCTCTCAAGGGTGGAGAAGCAGTCTGAAATTAAGGAAGTATGCAGGGAGGGGTTGAGCCCTTGTTGGAAAGTCCTGAGTTCTTTGGAAACTTTCTCAATCTGTGTTGAATTATGTGCCCCCAGTTTGTGACCCGTTAACTAAGTGTGACTCTCATCTTGTGATCTGTGAGTTAATGTAATTTATGAGGTAATTTGTCCCCCCATTGTGAACTTTGTAACCCCCAATGTGATTTACTTATATGAGCTAAATCAGCATGTATTCCCACCCTGAGTTGTGTAATCCTTTATGAACCAGTGCATTGTACTTTTACCCTGTGACCCCTGAGTTGCTGAGTTGTGCTTGCTTCAGCAAAGATTACAGTATATAAACCCTTCAAATATGTCATCCGTGGCTGCTTGTTGGCCCACCACAACAGTCCCCTGCGGGTGCACCTGCGGGTGTATTAAATTCCTAATAAATTCTTATCAATCAATTACATCTGAAGTGGGGTCCAAATTTTTCTCTGCTGTGTGGATCGTAACAGTTACATTTGCATTGGTTAGGAAGAATCCATATTGTGGTTGTGTCCCTCCTCCAAGAGGTATGCCATATACCTTTACATCATGCCTATTAAGTGGGACCACATTCATCCCTCTCCCTTCTCCCCATCCTTACTTCTTCTTTCTCCCTCAACTTGAATTGAATTGAGTTTTTCTCTTATGTGGGCATATATTAATAAGTCCATCTACTTGCTTCATATTAGAATTGAGTACATTTGATATTTGCTTTTTCATTCTATTTTTTGTTTTTATTTTTTGAGACAGAGTCTCTGTTTGTTATCCCTAGTAGAGTGCTGTTGTGTCATAGCTCAAAGCAACCTCAAACTCTTGGGCTTAAGCCATCCTCTTGCCACAGGCACCTGCCACAACATGGTGTATGTGGCCAGTGCCCTACCCACTGAGCTATGGGTGCTGCCTGTCTAATTTCTCTTACTCTCAAAAAACCAATTTTCACAAAACAGGAGCACAGTTTATATGAAGTTAATTATTTACTTGGCTAAACTGATAATTCAAAGGTCCAAAAGGCAAGAATCTTATTCTTTGACAAAGACTCAGCTTCCCAAACAATCTAAACAAACAAATTATTACATTTTAAAACTGAGAGACATTTCATGATATAACATGACTTTATGGTTTTAAGTTACCAAAAACTGTTCTGAAACTGGTACAGGATTCCCCATTCAGGGCTGGACAGGGACACCACCCCCATTCTGTAGGCACAAACAAGCTGATCTTTCTAGGTCACACCCTCTGGGCTCTAGCATGAACAAAGAAGCCTGAAACAGTTTGGGTGGTTCCACCCTGAGCAGGGCATACACACTCTAATCCTTTCCCTGAGAAAAAAACTGCAAAGACCTAATAACCTTGCACCAGGGAAGGGACTGCATTCATTCATTTGTTAAAACATACATTTATCTTGTAGGGGTTTTTCCACTTACCAGGTCTTGGCCAAAATTTCCCCTCAGAGCAATATTTGCCCCTAGACAAAGGACACATGCTGGAGACCTCCTATTTGGGTCTCCTCCCCCTCCTGGAAGCTCCGGCACACTCCACTTCCTCTTCATGCCCTTCTGTCCAACAAAATCCCATTTTGTCATTGATCTGTGGCCCATGGGCTCATTTCTTGAATCCCCAAAACCAAGAACTCACTGAAGACACAAATTCTGGTAACAAAACCACAACATAGGCATCATTTCTTATGTCTTTTCATTGTCCTGCTAAGTCTCACATGACCATGTGGTATCAAAGATGGCTGCAAAGGACAGGACCTGAGCTCAAGACAAAAAACAGGAAACCAGAACATCCAGTTTCTCTCTGAATAGCCAGGGGGCAAAGTGAGAGCAAGGAAGAAGAAAGGGCCCTGTGGGCTAGATTATGCTCTGCAGCTGCTGGCCTAAGTACAGGGAACTGGCCTTTGGCCTTACTACAACCACCTCTCTAGATGTCAGAATTCAGAGGCTTAAAATCAAGAACCTTAGCTCACAGTCAAATCAACAAATTTAGAAATATTACGAGGTGGCAGTCAAACAGTCTTTGAACATTTGAACTTTAAGAACAGATTTAAAATTAATTTTATCTCAAAGGACACCACAATTGCCTGAACAACAAGGCATTTGAGTCAT
>NW_003853205.1:4938-9617 GCF_000181295.1 Otolemur garnettii
GGGCAAAAACAGGGATATGGATAGAGGCCAGTCACATAATCATTTTGCTCCGTGAAGGGGGGCCAGAGCCCTGCCTATTAATATCCATCTCAAACAGTCTCCAAGCACTCACACACAATTACAACCCATTTTCTAACCCGGGAAGCCTTGATTTCCCACTCGAATGGCCACTTAGGTAGGAGGTGTCCTCTTGAATCATGGTTCAGAACCAACACTCCCTTAGGCCTTGTGAGGGGAAGTCAGAACCCCACCCTCAGTGTCAGTCTCAGTCACACTACACCCACACTCTGTCATACACTTCTCACCAGTCCTGTGTGTGATCTAATGTCCAGGGGTTGACCAGACCCCTTTCCATCCAAATTTGTTGGGACTTGATCAGCCCTGCCTTGTCTCAGATGTGTTCCATTGCAGGTGCCAGTTCCTGCATACCAGTTCCTCCTGGTGTTTTAGTCCTCAAAGACCCACTGAGGGGGCCTTTCTCTGCCCAGTGAAGGCATCCTCATAGAGAGGATAAGCTTCCACCTTGGAATTTTCAGTAGTTAATGTTGTCCAGGCTGATCACCAGCCCCCTCATGGGTGTCCAAAAGATTGAAGGCAATAACCAGGTGCATCTGAGCCTGTTCTCTCCTTGAGTGGTCTTGCTTCCCAGTCAGGGGACCAGAAATTTTGCAGGAAGACAAGGCCCCAGTGGAGAAAATAGAGAACCCAAACCCCATGTTCATAAGAGGAAGGGCTAGGCTTAGCACCCATAGCTCAGTGAGTAGGGCGTTTGCCACATACACAGAGGTTGGCAGGTTCAAGCATGGCCCAGACCTGCTAAACAACAATAACTGCAACCAAAAAACTAGCCAGGAGTTGTGGCAGGTACCTGTAGTTCCAGCTACTCAGGAGGCTGAGGCAAGAGAATCACTTAAGCCCAAGAGTTTGAGGTTGCTGTGAGCTGTGACACCATTGCACTCTACTGAGGGTGACATAGTGAGACTCTTGTCTCAAAACAAACAAACAAACAAAGAGGAAGAGCTTTATTTTAGCTGGTGGAGGGAGGAAGAGAAGAATTCAAAATGGCCATGCTCCCTGACTCGCTTGGTATTCTTCTTTTTTTTTTTTTTTTCACTTTATCACTCTTGGTAGAGTGCCCTGGCATCACACAGCTCACAGCAACCTCCAACTCCTGGGCTTAAGCGATTCTCTTGCCTCAGCCTCCCAGGTAGCTGGGACTACAGGTGCCCACCACAAAGTCTTCTCCTTTTTATCCCCAGACAAAAAGTTCCAGCCTACGGGTATCTTTCTCATTGGTCAGTTTGAATCAAGTGGGAATGCTGTTCAGCCCCCACAGACCTACAGGATTTCACAGAAGTGGAAATTTCCAGGTCCCAGGAAGTCCACAAATTCCTAAGAGCTGAGTCACCATGGGGAGGATCTTGCAGGTGTATCCCTGTCATCTCCTTGAGAAGATTTCTGTTCTCCTAGACCTCACCCTTCCTGGGTATCCTCTCTCAATGCCTATAATCATGGCACTGTGGGAGGCTGTGGTGGGAGGATATCTCCAGCTCAAGAATTGCAGACCAGCCTGAGCAAGTTGGAGCCCCCATCTCACTAAAAATAGAAAAACTGGCTGTGATGGCACATGGCTGTAATTCCAGCTAATCAGGAGGCTAAGGCAGGAGGATCACTAGATTTTATCCAGCCCTCTCCTTCGCTCCCCCGGGTTGCTTTCCACTGAGTTTTATTTCCCTCTGTGCACAAGTGTGCTCATAGATATCAAAAGTAAAAAATATTTAGATTCTCCATTTCCTCTCCCTCCTATGAAAAGTGTTATTTAAGCTTCTGTTCCCCAGTGGAAAGTTGAGGTAATCCCTCTGATTTCCACACTTACATTAATATATTTCTATGTCTTTTCTCTTATTAATCTTCCTTTTGCCAGTTGATATTCAGAAAACATTCAAAGATGAACGGAAATGTTTTCCCTTGGCCCCTAGAGTAGTAATTTATAAGACATTAATGGGAGTTAAGTTTTTATTTCCCTAGGTAAGAATGCAGGACATTAGAGCCATTTCAGCCTCATTGCCTCTTATTTATTTATTTGTTGTTATTATTATTATTATTTTGCAGTTTGGGGCCAGGCTGGTTTTGAACCGGCCACAGCCAGTATATGGGGCTGGCACTCTGCTCCTTTGAGCCACAGGTGTCGTCCTGCCTCCTATTTATTTTAACATTCCACAGGTGAGAGCACATGTAGTGAGAATAAGATGGAGTCAGTCGTTCTAGGGCTGAAATGATGGGTAATAACTGCATCTGAATGGTCTGGCCAGCTTAGTTCCTACATGACCTTCACCTCATGTCTCCCATTTGTTTTTTGTTTTTTTTGCAAATTCAGCTTGAATGTATTAGAGTATATCATGAGTGGTTTAGGGCTATTGATATAGGAGAGAAACTTGTGAATTAAAAATGTTGTTTTGGGTCACAGATTATGCTGATTGTTGTTTATTATTGGTTATGGGTTATGCCAGTTATTGTTTAAGATGGTGGGGTCTCAGGGACTTTTCCCCTAGGTTGGTTTGCTGAAAAGATCAACTCACAGTTATGGTCGATTAATAAGAGAAATATTTATTTCCAAATACTGTGGGCATGGGGGAACTAAAAGAATGATTTCCCAAAGTCCCAGTGATAGTGGCTTTTAAAGATGCTTTTTTATAAGGGAGGGGGGAGAAACTGGAAAGTACAGGTGTAGGCTTGGTGCCCGTAGCACAATGGTTACAGCGCCAGCCACATACACTGAGAGGGGTGGGTTCAAGTGCAGCCTGGGCCACCTAAACAACTGCAAGAAAAAAATAGCTGGGCATTGTGGCGGATGCCTGTATTCCCAGCTACTTGGGACGCTGAGGCAAGAGGATCACTTAAGCCAAGAGTTTGAGGTTTCTGTGAGCTGTGACCCTAGGGCACTCTACTGAGGGTGACACAGTGAAACTCTGTCTCAAAAAAACAAAAGAAAAGAAAAGAAAGTGTAAGTGTAGTAAGTGGCTGCTAGGGGGGATGGGCATATGGAGGGGAAACAGAGAAAGACAGGTATTGTGCTTTAAATAACGTTATCACAGATCTACTAGCATGTGATAAGGAGTCTAGCAGCCCTTTAAGATAGAGGAAAGTCTTTGTTTAAAGTTCCTTGATTATGAATAGCCTTTAATTCAAAATAATCTTTATAGCAAGGAATCATATTTGGGGGCAAAATCTTCTTAGCTTCTTCATTCCCCTCACTTGGAACTTCTCTAGAAATTTCACACATTAAGAGCTGAGTTGGTAACTGTGAAGAGAGCAGGTTAGTAACTTAGTAATAAGATGCTTGAGAAGAAATATAAGAACATAAATTAGAATTAGAATGAATAAGTAGAAAAGAACAGATCTAAGCACATTTCCCCATACCCCATTAAACCAGTCTCCCATTCATGGGAAGAGGTCAGTCCAAGAGAATGGTTTTGCTTCATTAATTTGATGAAGAATGTTTATCTTGTTCTTTAAGAGATGTAGAAAAGTCTCTATTTGTCTTGATTGATTTACATTAAAATAATATTTTGCCCCAATAACAGCACAAGCTCCTCCTTGTTGAGCTGTTAGGGCATCCAGGATGCAGAGATTGTGAATTATAATAGATGCTGGGTTGTTAACCTTTGCTTGAAGTGTTCTCCGTGCCTGCATGGTGATGTCAAGCTCTTGTTTTCTTACCATAAAGACACTCATGACTGCTCTTTCAATTTCACAAGTTCTGAATGTTGGATAAAGGATCCTGAGCATTGAAAAGAACTTTGAGTTTTGATATACAAGGGGATTTTTTATAATGTTACATTTTATGTTCAAAAGGCACAACCTTATGAACAAAGGACCCCACGTTTGTAATTTGACTGGTATTTAAAGTGGAGTACTTGGTAATAGAGAGTGTTAAATAATCAAGTACACAGTTGGGGTGGGAACCATTTGTATACCTTGTTACTGCACAAGATAAAAAACCGGTGTTATTTATGGATAGAATCAGGTTAGTGACTTTCCAGCCTGGAGTTGGCTGTATTTTCTTCTTCTCACTGTCATGTTCACATACCCTGTTGTCATGTGTTCCTGTTAATTTTTTTTTATTAAATGATAACTATGTACATCAATGCAATTCCAGGGTACAGTGTGGTGTTTTCATATACAATTTAAAATATTTTCATCAAACTGGTTAACATAGCCTTCATGTGATTTTCTTAGTTATTGTGTTGAGACATGCATATTCTACTCTTAGAAAGATTCACTTGTGCCCTTGTAAGATAAACCATAGAAATAATACCTTCAATCACCATCCCTCCACCCATTCCCCTCTTCTTTCTCCCTCCCCCCTCCCCATATTCTTAGGCTGTTATTAGGTTATATTTCATATGAAAGCTATAAATAAATTTCATAATAGGGCTCTGTAAATTGGATACATTTTCTTCCATTCCTGTGACACTTTGCTAAGAAGAACACTTTCCAGCTCCATCCATGTGAACATGAACGACGTAAATCGCCATCTTTCTTTATGGCTGTATAGTATTCCATGGTGTACATATACCACAGTTTGTTGATCCACTCGTGGATCGATGGGCACTTGGGCTTCTTCCATGACCTGGCAATTATGAATTGGGCTGCAATAAACATTCTGATACAAATAT
>NW_003853206.1:0-625 GCF_000181295.1 Otolemur garnettii
GGGTTTCTTATAGAAGTCCCCATCTCCCCTTTGGGGTGCCTGGATTCTCTTCATTGGGCCCCAGGCTTTCGATCTGAAGTCTTCATTTCTCGCAGGCTTGCCTGCTTTCTCTTCATTTTTCCCGCGGTTTTGAACTGAAGTCCCCATTGCACCCAGGTGTGTATGCTTTCTCTTCATTGACCCCCGAGGTTTTGAACTGAAGTCCCCTTTTAACCCGGGGGTGCCAGCTTTCTCTTCACTGGCCCCCGCGGTTTCAATTGAAGTCCCCATTTCACACCGGGGTGCCGGTTTCCTCTTCATTGGTCTCTGGGGTTGCTAACTGAAGTCCACATTTCACCCGGATGTGCCTGATTTCCCTTCATTGGCCCCCGGGGTTTCGAACTCAAGTCTCCATTTAACCCCAAGGTGCCAACTTTCTCTTCTTTGGACCCCGGGGTTTCTAATTCATGTCTCCATTTCACACGGGGGTGCTGGCTTTCCTTTCACTGGGCCGCCGGGTTTCAAACTAAAGTCGCCATTGCACATTGGTGTGCCTGCTTCCTCTTCATTGGCCCCCAGGGTTTTCAACTCAAGTTCCCATTTTACCCGGTTGTGCCTGCTTTCTCTTCATTGGCCCCCAGGGTTT
>NW_003853206.1:645-1775 GCF_000181295.1 Otolemur garnettii
GGGTTTTCAACTCAAGTTCCCATTTTACCCGGTTGTGCCTGCTTTCTCTTCATTGGCCCCCGGGGTTTCCAATAGAAGTCCCCGTTCCCCCTGGGGATGTCTGCTTTTTCTTCCTTGGGCTCCGGGTTTTCGAACTGAATTCCCCATTTTACCCGGGGGAGCCTGCTTTCTGTACAATGGACCCCGCGGTTTGTAACTTCAGTCCCCTTTTCCCCAGAGGGTGCCTGATTTCTCTTCATTGGCACTCGGGATTTCTAATTGAAGTCTCCATTTAACCCGGGCTTGCAACTTTCTCTTCATTGGCCCCCGAGGTTTCTAATTCAATTCCCCATTTCACACGGCCGTACCGGCTTTTCCTTCATTGGGCCCCGGGGTTTTGTAGCTGAAGTCTCCATTTCATCCAAGTGTTACTGCTTTCTCATCATTGGCCCCAGGGTTTCGACATGAAGTCCCCATTGCACCTAGATGTGCCTGCTTTCTCTTCCTTGGCCCCTGCGATTTTGAACTGAAGTCCCCATTTTACCCGGGAGTGCCTGCTTTCTCTTCTTTGGCCCCCGGGGTTTCTAATACGTGTCCCCAATTTCCCCTGGGAGTGTCTACTTTCTCTTCCTTGGCCCCAGGGTTGGAATTGATGCCCCCATTTCACCCGGGAGAGCCTGCTTTCTGTTCATTGGCCACCGGGGTTTGTAACTTCAGTCCCCTTTTCCCTAGAGGGTGCCTGATTTCTCTTCATTGGCATCCGGGATTTCTAATTGAAGTCTCCATTTAACCCGGGCTTCCAACTTTCTCTTCATTCGCCCCCGAGGTTTCTACTCAATTCCCCATTTCACACGGGGGTGCCGGCTTTTTCTTCATTGACCCCCGGAGTTTTAAACTGAAGTCCCCTTTTCACTCGGGGGTGCCAGCTTTCTCTTCACTGGCCCCGGGGTTTTAATTGAAGTCCCCATCTCACACGGGGGTGCCGGTTTTCTCTTCACTGCTCTCCGGAGTTGCTAACTGAAGTCCACATTTCACCCGGATGTGCCTGCTTCCTCGTCATTGGCCCCCGGGGTTTGGAACTCAAGTCCCTATTTTACCCGGGGGTGCCTGCTTTCTCTTTATTGACCCCCGGGGTTTCGAATTGATATGCC
>NW_003853206.1:2804-4565 GCF_000181295.1 Otolemur garnettii
TTCATTGGCCCCCGGGGTGTGTAACTTCAGTCCCCTTTTCCTCAGAGGGTGCCTGCTTTCTCTTCATTGGCACCCGGGATTTCTAATTGAAGTCTCCGTTTAACCCCGGGGTGCCAACTTTCTCATCATTGGCCTAGGGGCTCCTAATTCAAGTCCCCATTTCACCCGGGGGTGCCTGCTTTCTCTTCATTGGCGCCCCGGGGTTTCTAATTCAAGTCTACATTTCACACGTGGGTGCAGGCTTTCTCTTCATTGGGCCCCAGGGGTTTGTAACTGAAGTCTCCATTTCATCCAAGTGTTACTGTTTTCTCATCATTGGCCCCAGCGTTTCGACATGCAGTCCCCATTGCAACCAGGTGTGCCTGCTTTCTCTTCATTGGCCCCCGGGGTTTCTAATACAAGTCCCCATTTCCCCCTGGGAGTGTCTACTTTCTATTCCTTGGCCCTGGGGTTCGAATTGATGCCCCCATTTCACCCGGGAGAGCCGGCTTTCTGTTCATTGGCCCTTGGGTTCCGTAATTGACATCTCGATTTAATCCCCGGGATGCCAACTTTCTCTTCATTTCTTCCTGGGTTTTCGAACCGAAGTCCCTATTTCACATGGGGGTGCCTGCTTTCTCTTCATTGGCCCCCGGGATTTCTATTTGAAGTCTCCGTTTAACCCCGGGGTGCCAACTTTCTCATCATTGGCCACCGGGTTCCTAATTCAAGTCCCCATTTCACCCGGGGGTGTCGGATTTCTTTTCATTGGACCCCTGGGTTTCGAACTAAAGTCCCCATTGCACCCAGGTGTGCCTGATTTCTCTTCATTGGTCACCGGGGTTTCGAACTCAAGTCTCCATTTAACCCCAAGGTGCCAACTTTCTCTTCTTTGGACCCCGGGGTTTCTAATTCATGTCCCCATTTCACACGGGGGTGCTGGCTTTCCTTTCATTGGACCTCCAGGTTTCGAACTATAGTCCCCATTGCACCCTTGTGTGCCTGCTTCCTCTTCATTGGCCCCTGGGGTTTGGAACTCAAGTTCCCATTTTACCTGGGGGTGCCTGCTTTCTCTTTATTGACCCCCGGGGTTTCCAATTGATATCCCGATTTCACCCCGGGGAGCCTGCTTTCTCTTCATTGGCCCCCGGGGTTTGTAACTTAAGTCCCCTATATTCCTAGGGGTGCCTGCTTTCTCCTCCTTGGACCCTGGGATTTCTAATTGAAGTCTCCATTTAAACCCGGGGTTCAAAATTTCTCTTCATTGGCCCCTGGGGTTTCTAATTCAAGTCCACATTTCACACGGGGGTGCAGGCTTTCTCTTAATTGGGCCCCAGGGGTTTGTAACTGAAGTCCCCATTTCATCCTAGTGTTACTGCTTTCTCATCATTGGCCCCAGGGTTTCGACATGAAGTCCCCATTGCACCCTGATGTGCCTGCTTTCTCTTCATTGACCCCCAGGGTTTCAAACTGAAGTCCCCATTTCACCTGGGGCTGCCTGCTTTCTCTTCATTGGCCCCTGGGATTCTAATAGAAGTCCCAATTTCCCCCTCGGGGTGTCAGCTTTCTCTTTCTTGGGACCCGGGGATTCAAACTGAAGTCCTCATTTTACCAGGGGGACCCTGCTTTCTGTTCATTGGCCCCAGGGGTTTGTAACTTCAGTCCCCTTTTCCTCAGAGGGTGCCAACTTTCTCATCATTGGCCCCCGGGGTTCGTAATTCAAGTCCCCATTTCCCCCGGGAGTGTCGGATTTCTCTTCATTGGGCCCCCAGGTTTCGAACT
>NW_003853206.1:4585-7915 GCF_000181295.1 Otolemur garnettii
GATTCTCTTCATTGGGCCCCAGGGTTTCGATCTGAAGTCTTCATTTCTCGCGGGGTTGCCTGGTTTCTCTTCATTCTTTCCCCGGGTTTTGAACTGAAGTCCCCATTGCTCCCAGGTGTGCATGCTTTCTCTTCATTGACCCCCGAGGTTTTGAACTCACGTCCCCTTTTCACCCGGGGGTGCCAGCTTTCTCTTCACTGAGTCCCGGGGTGTTAACTGAGGTCCCAATCTTACACGGGGGTGCCGGTTTTCTCTTCACTGGACTCTGGGGCTGCTAACTGAAGTCCACATTTCACCCAGATGTGCCTGCTTTCTCTACATTGGCCCCTGGGTTTTCGAACTCAAGTCCCCATTGCACCCAGGTGTGCCTGCTTCCTATTCATTGGCCCCCGGGGTTTGGAACTCAAGTCCCTATTTTACCCGGGGGTGCCTGCTTTCTCTTTATTGACCCCCGGGGTTTCGAATTGATATGCCGATTTTACCCCGGGAAGCCTGCTTTCTGTTCATTGGCCCCCAGGGTTCGTAACTTAAGTCCCCTATTCCCCTAGGGGGGCCTGCTTTCTCCTCCTTGGACCCTGGGATTTCTAATTGAAGTCTCCATTTAACCCCGGGGTTGAAACTTTCTCTTCATTGGCCCCCCCCGGATACTAATTCAAGTCCACATTTCACACGGGGGTGCAGGCTTTCTCTTCATTTTGCCCCAGGGGTTTGTAACTGAAGTCTCCATTTCATCCAAGTGTTACTGCTTTCTCATCATTGGCCCCAGGGTTTCGACATGAAGTCCCCATTGCACCAATATTGTGCCTGCCCTCTCTTCCTTGGCCCCTGGGGTTTCAAACTGAAGTCCCCATTTTACCCGGGAGTGCCTGCTTTCTCTTCATTGGCAACAGGGATTTCTAATACAAGTCCCCATTTCCCCCTAGAGTGTCTACTTTCTCTTCCTTGGCCCCGGGGTTGGAATTGATGCCCCCATTTCACCCGGGAGAGCCTGCTTTCTGTTCATTGGCCCCCGGGGTTTGCACTTCAGTCCCCTTTTCCCCAGAGGGTGCCTGATTTCTCTTGATTGGCACCCGGGATTTCTAATTGAAGTCTCCATTCAACCCGGGCGCCCAACTTTCTCTTCATTGGCCCCTGGGATTTCTAGTTGAAGTCTCCGTTTAACCCCGGGGTGCCAACTTTCTCATCATTGGCCCCCGGGGTTCCTAATTTAAGTCCCCATTTCACCCGGGGGTGTCAGATTTCTCTTCATTGGCGCCCGGGGATTCAAACTCAAGTCTCCATTTAACCCCAAGGTGCCAACTTTCTCTTCTTTGGACCCTGGGGTTTCTAAATCATGTCCACATTTCACACGGGGGTGCTGTTTTTCCTTTCATTGTACCGCGGGGTTTCGAACTAAAGTCGCCATTGCACATTGGTGTGCCTGCTTCCTCTTCATTGGCCCCCGGGGTTTTGAACTCAAGTTCCCATTTTACCCAGGGGTGCCTGCTTTCTCTTCATTGGCCCCCGGGGTTTCCAATAGAAGTCCCCATTCCACCTTGGGGTTTCTGCTTTCTCTTCTTTGGGCTCCGGGTTTTCGAACTGAAGTCCCCATTTTACCCAGGGGAGCCAGCTTTCTGTGCAATGGACCCCGCGGTTTTTAACTTAAGTCCCCTTTTCCCCAGAGGGTGCCTGCTTTCTCTTCATTGGCCCCCGGGATCTGTTATTGACGTCTCCATTTAACCCCAGGATACAAACTTTCTCTTCATTTTCCCCCGGGGTTTCGAACCGAAGTCCCTATTTCACATGGGGATGCCTGCTTTCTCTTCATTGGCCCCCGGGGTTTCTTATAGAAGTCCCCATCTCCCCTTTGGGGTGACTGGATTCTCTTCATTGGGCCCCAGGGTTTCAATCTGAAGTCCTCATTTCTCGCGGGGTTGACTGCTTTCTCTTCATTTTTTCCCGGTGTTTTGAACTGAAGTCCCCATTGCACCCAGGTGTGCCTGCTTCCTCTTCATTGACCCCCGAGGTTTTGAACTCAAGTCCCCTTTTCACCCGGGGGTGCCAGCTTTCTCTTCACTGGCCCCCGGGGTTTTAATTGAAGTCCCCATTTCACACGGGGGTGCTGGTTTTCTCTTCACTGGTCTCCCGGGTTGCTAACTGAAGTCCACATTTCACCCAGATGTGCCTGCTTTCTCTACATTGGCACCCGGGGTTTCGAATTCAAGTCCCCATTGCACCCAGGTGTGCATGCTTTCTCTTCATTGACCCCCGAGGTTTTGAACTCAAGTCTCCATTTAACCCCAAGGTGCCAACTTTCTCTTCTTTGGACCCCGGGGTTTCTAATTCATGTCCCCATTTCACATGGGGGTGGTGGCTTTCCTTTCATTGGACTGCCAGGTTTCGAACTAAAGTCCCCATTGCACCCTGGTGTGCCTGCTTCCTCTTCATTGGCCCCCGGGGTTTGGAACTCAAGTCCCTATTTTACCTGGGGGTGCCTGCTTTCTCTTTATTGACCCCCCGGGGTTTCGAATTGATATGCCGATTTCACCCCAGGGAGCCTACTTTCTCTTCATTGGCCCCCGGGGTTTGTAACTTAAGTCCCCTATTCCCCCAGGGGTGCCTGCTTTCTCCTCCTAGGACCCTTGGGATTTCTAATTGAAGTCTCCATTTAACCCCGGGGTTCAAACTTTCTCTTCGTTGGCCCACTGAGTTTCTAATTCAAGTCCACATTTCACATGGGGGTGCAGGCTTTCTCCTCTCGGTCCCCCGGGGTTTTAACTGAAGTGCCCATTTCACACGGGGGTGACGGTTTTCTCTTCATTGGTCTCCGGGGTTGTTACCTGAAGTCCACATTTCACCCAGATGTGCCTGCTTTCTCTACGTTGGCCCCCGGGGTTTCGAACTCAAGTCCCCATTGCACGAAGATGTGTCTGCTTCCTCTTCATTGGCCCCCGGGGTTTGGAACTCAAGTCCCTATTTTACCCGGGGGTGCCTGCTTTCTCTTTATTGACCCCCAGGGTTTCAAATTGATATGCCGATTTCACCCCGGGGAGCCTCCTTTCTGTTCATTGGCTCACAGGGTTTGTAACTTAAGTCCCCTATTCCCCTAGGGGTGCCTGATTTCTCTTCATTGGCACCTGGGATTTCTAATTGAAGTCTCCATTTAACCCGGGCTTCCAACTTTCTCTTCATTGGCCCACGAGGTTCTAATTCATTTCCCCATTTCACACGGGGGTGCCGGCTTTTTCTTCATTGGACCCCTGGGTTTTATAACTGAAGTCCCCATTTCATCCTAGTGTTACTGCTTTCTCATCATTGGCCCCAGGGTTTCGACATGAAGTCCCCATTGCA
>NW_003853206.1:8492-10043 GCF_000181295.1 Otolemur garnettii
GGGTTTCCAACCAAAGTCCCCATTGCACCCTTGTATGCCTGCTTCCTCTTCATTGGCCCACGGGGTTTTGAACTCAAGTTCCCATTTTACCCGGGGGTGCTTGCTTTCTCTTCATTGGCCCCCGGGGTTTCCAATAGAAGTCCCCATTCCCCCTAGGGATGTCTGCTTTCTCTTCCTTGGGCTCTGCGTTTTCGAACTGCAGTCCCCATTTTACCCGGGGGAGCCTGCTTTCAGTACAATGAACCCCACGGTTTGTAACTTAAGTCCCCTTTTCCCTAGAGGGCGCCTGCTTTCTCTTCATTGGCCCCCGGGGTCTGTAATTGACATCTCCATTTAACCCAGGGATGCCAACTTTCTCTTCATTTTCCCCCGGGGTTTCCAACCGAAGTCCCTATTTCACATGGGGGTGCCTGCTTTCTCTTCATTGGCCCCCGGAGTTTCTTAAAGTAGTCCCCATCTCCACTTTGGGGTGCCTGCATTCTCTTCATTGGGCCCCAGGGTTTCGATCTGAAGTCTTCATTACTCGCGGGGTTGCCTGCTTTCTCTTCATTTTTTCCCAGGGTTTTGAACTGAAATCCCCATTGCACCCAGGTGTGCATGCTTTCTCTTCATTGACCCCCGCGGTTTTGAACTGAAGTCCCCTTTTCACCCGGGGCTGCCAGCTTTCTCTTAACTTGCCCCCGGGGTTTTAATTGAAGTCCCCATTTCACACGGGGGTGCCGGTTTTCTCTTCATTGGTCTCCGTGGTTGCTAACTGAAGTCCACATTTCACCCAGATGTGCCTGCTTTCTCTTCATTGGCCCCCAGGGTTTGTAACTTAAGTCCCCCATTCCCCTAGGGGTACCTGCTTTCTCCTCCTTGGACCCTTGGGATTTCTAATTGAAGTCTCCATTTAACCCTGGTGTTCAAACTTTCTCTTCGTTGGCCCCCGGGGTTTCTAATTCAAGTCCACATTTCACACGGGTGTGCAGGCTTTCTCTTCATTGGGCCCCAGTGGTTTGTAACTGAAATCTCCATTTCATTCAAGTGTTACTGCTTTCTCATCATTGGCCCCAGGGTTTCGACATGCAGTCCCCATTGCACCCAGATGTGCCTGCTTTCTCTTCCTTGGCCCCTGGGGTTTCGAACTCAAGTCCCCATTTTACCCGGGAGTGCCTGCTTTCTCTTCATTGGCCCCCGGGGTTTCTAATACAAGTCCCCATTTCTCCCTGGGAGTGTCTACTTTCTCTTCCTTTACCCCGGGGTGTGAATTGATGCCCCCATTTCACCCGGGAGAGCCTGCTTTCTGTTCATTGGCCCCCGGGGTTTGTAACTTCAGTCCCCTTTTCCCCAGAGGGTGCCAGATTTCTCTTCATTGGCAACCGGGATTTCTAATTGAAGTCTCCATTTAACCCGGGCTTCCAACTTTCTCTTCATTGGCCCCCGAGGTTTCTATCTCAATTTCCCATTTCACACAGGGGTGCCGGCTTTTTCTTCATTGACCCCCGGGGTTTTGAACTGAAGTCCCCTTTTCACCCGGGGGTGCCAGCTTTCTCTTCACTGGCCCCCGGG
>NW_003853207.1:0-9560 GCF_000181295.1 Otolemur garnettii
TTTATTTATTTATTTTTTATTGAATGGTAACTATGTACATTAATGCACTTCTGGGGTACAGTGTGGGGTTTTCACATGCAATCTGAAATACTTCCATCAAACTGGTCAACACAGCCTTCATGTCATTTTCTCAGTTTTATTTATTTATTTATTTAAGATAGAGTCTTGCTCTGTCACCTGGGTTAGAGTCCAGTGGCATCATCATAGCTCACAGTAACCTCAAACCATAGGGCTCATGTGGTTTTTTCCTGCCTTATGAGTAGCTGGGACTATAAGCATGTGCCATAATCCCTGACTAGTTTTTTTTCTTTCCTTCCTTTCTTTTCTTTTCTTTTTTTCTTTCTCCTTCCTTTCTTCCTTCTTTCTTCCTTTTTTTCTTTCTTTTTTGTAGAGACAGGGTCTTGCTCTTGCTCAGGCTGGTTTCAAACTCCTGACCTCCAGCTATCCATCATGTTTCAGCCTCTCAGAGTGCTAGAATTACAGAATAAAGAGAGGCCAGGCACAGTTCCTCAGTCTTGTAATCCTAGCACTCTGAGAGGCTGAGACAGGAGGCTTGCTTGAGGTCAGGAGTTTGAGCCCAGCCTAAGCAAAAGTGAGACCCCATCTTACAAAAAACTGTAGTTTGCCCACTTGTGAGCATAATTTTTTTGTTCTTTCTCCTGTTACTGTCATAGCTTAATAGCTTCTTTATAAAAATAACTTCATTCACCTTTTCATTTATAGTTTAATTGATAATAATTTTCTAAGTTGCTAGTTATTTTCTCAGTACTATGGGTTTTCCAGCCTCTAATATTGATATTAAAAATTATGTTGCCATTTGAGGTTATTTTATTATAAATATATATTTTTTTCCTGGATATCTTGGTTTCCTTAAGTTTAATATAATTTCACTGCAACTAGTCAGAGTGTGAACTTCTTTCTATTTACATTGCCTAGATTTACTGTGCTTCTTTAATCAAAAGATTCTTTTTTTAATCAAATCTACTATTATCAAATCAAATTTTTAATCAAATCTACAACTATTATCATTTTGAATGTTGTTTCCTTCCCATTATCTTTATTCTCTTTTTCTGGGATTTTTATTAGATTGCATATTGGATTTTCTCAGTCTACGTTCTATGTCTTTGAACTTCTCTTTCAAATTCCCTGTCTCTAACACCTTTTATTCTGTGCTCTGATTAATTCCCTGCCTGCTTTATCATTTCTGTACCTTTTAATACCTTTAGTCATCTTTAACATGCATGCTGTATTCTCTTTTAGATTATTTTTCAATTATTTTATATTTCTGAGGTATAGTTTTTATGTTTGCTATTTCTATTAACTTTCATTCACAATGAATAATTTCCCAGTGCATTTTATAATTTTGGATTATAAGAGGGATTTTATTTTTCTTCATGAATCTGGGTAGCCAAGTTGTTAAAGAACCCCTCACCTATGTTTTTGTTTGCTTCCATTTGAATACTCCAGAGCTGCCATCAGCCCAAGACCAATTTTATGTTACTTTGTCAGCTGGAGGATAAGTGTAGTATCCTAAACTCCAAACATACAGGCCTGGGAGGTCAAGTTCTCATGGGAGACTTCTTTATTGATTTAGCCTTCTATATTCCTAACTGGAAACACTAATAAGACAGCTATTCATTGTCTCTGTGGACAAGTGGGCAGTTTGCCAGTCCTGGTTTTCATAAGTGAGCTAGCATCTCACCAAGGTTTGAATTCCTAGATCACTGGGTTGAAGAACTCCTAATGGCTGAGCATCCTTTCACATAACTCTCTTCCAGCTTCTGATGTAGGCATAGCCAAGAATTTTCTTTTCTTGATCACAGCCATAGATTTTTAAAGACCTGCAACATCTCTTCCTGCAGTTCTACACATTGACAGTGTAGGAGACCATGTGTGGTAGCCTAGTCTGCCATCTTGCAGAACCAGAGGTCCTGCCGCCTTAGCCGATGTGACCTGTGATTTTTTCTTTTTTTATATTGCTTTTCCTTTTTCTGACTCAAGGTCTTTCTATAAGTCATTCCAGAATAGCAAAGCTACCATAGGTTGGCTGTTCCAAAGAATGGCTGTGGCAGGTGTGGCTACTCTTTCTTCATGAGGTTGGAAAGTATTCTACCTGTTAGCAGCGGGAAGCATGGCTGAGCACAGGCTTGCTGTTAAAGTTCGCTCGGTTCTCACCATGTAAGAAAATATTTGATCACAAAACTCTGGGTTGTTTTTTCCACTTAAATTTTGTGTCCATTCCAAGTATATTTCATAACCATGAGTTTGCTAAGCCTTCTTTATTAAAAAATAACCAAGATTTAATATAGGTTGATATTTAATGACTTATGTAAAATGGCATTCCACTTCTTTTTTCTGTAGGTTTTTAAAACTTCATCAATTTTCTCTGAGCATGCTAAATTCTTCTCTAATATCCTTTTTTCTCCAATTTTCCCCCCTGAACTTACTATCAACTTGTCTTTACATTTTTTTCTTTTCTACAGGAAGGGTGAGCAAACGGTGGGGAAAGTCTTTTTAGACTAAAGAGACACTTCCAAAACATTACTGTGTTATTCAATTTCTAGTTATGGAATAAAATAAAACCTTATCCCTTTTAATGGGTGTTTTTACTTTAATCAAAATCCTTTTCCCAAAGGCTCCTGTAAGTCCCGATGGACAGAAAAAAATACATCAGGGGCACGGACTTCTCCTGGACACTGCTGTTCGTCACAGATGCCCATCATTCAACCTTCTTCTTGGTCGTTGGTGAACTTGGGTAACCAAAAATATTTTCCACATTTCTATTTCCATGACCTCTATAAGCTTAATACTCTCTCTACTGCTTCAATGCCATTCTTGGGAGGCAAAAAGTCATTTACTACTTGTATGTATGTTGGCACCTGAAGAAATAGACATATGGTGGGAATGCCTACCTCTCTTCTTCCTGGACATGCCTCACCCCAATATCTTTGCTGCATTTTCTCACATCCCTACTATCCCTCCAAACAATAAGGCTTATGTCCTGCCTGATCAAAGATTCCACAGGTAATTTTGGATCTTTACCTCCCAAGGACTTTGGCGCATAGGGCTGGGCTCCATTTCTCTGAAGCCCACCAATGTCTATTCCTTCTGGAACAAGAAGAAGTCTCCAATCTTTTCTACATGACTGAAATCTTCAAAAACAAAGGGCGCCAAAAATCATATACACAGTTTAAGAAAGGAAAAAACTGTATTACAATTGCAATACTTGATATACACGAACAAAAAAGATGAATACAAGTCACATTTGACTTCCGCAATTACAAGAGGAGCTCAAAGTGGTTACCATCAGCGTCCAGACACGTTTGATTATGGGGAACTACTGCTTGAGCAACACTGACCAAAGTGTCCACTTATATCCCTGAGCAGGCCATTTCAGTTCTTCCCAAAGTACCCTCAGTGTAGACGCTTTTCTGTGGCTCCCCGCATCCTGTAAGGTCCCATGTCGGTAGAAGTCAAGGGGTGTTAAGTCAGGAGAATGTGGGGGGACTCATCATTGTAACTTTTCTCCTAGAAAATTCCCATGGAGGCAGCTCCCACATCTCAGTGCATGGAATAATCTTGGGATGGCAGCTTGCCAGTTCGCTGCTTTAAGAATCCTTAATATTTTGTTACAGCAATCTTCTGATTTCTTGTCTGAATGTATTTATCTTCATTCATTCTTTATGAGGCTTTTGTTCTCAGTCCTTATGTTAAATATTGTTATTGTCATTAAATTTAGCCTTTTTAATTCTGTAAAGGCAAAAGTGGAAACCTAATATAAACATGTCTAAGTAAGAAAAATTAATTAAAAAAATGAAAATAAAAAAAATTTAAAAAGAACGCTGACTCCTGTCTTACGAGCACATGGAGTGGGAGACTCTGTGGCAGGCACACAAACTTCCCAGCAGCTCAGCAGAAGCAGGACTTGCTGCTGGGCTAGGCCTCCTGGTCTTCCCTGGCCCACGTAACAAAGCACCAGGCGTCTCCCACTTATCACGAATGTGAGACCTAGTTAGTTATGCTGGAGGCTCTTTTGCCCACTCATGCCTCCATTGTCATCCTACTTCCACGTTCTTTGATTTTAAATACTGCTTCAAAAGGGTCTTGTGCTCCTTGAATGATAGCCGTGTTCCACTGTTTTCTTTTTGGTTTTTTTAAAATTTAATTTAATATATTTATTAAGTCATAACTGTGTACATTAATGCATGTATTTGGTACAATGTGCTGATTTTATATACAATTTGGAACGCTTACATCAAACTTCTGCACTGTTTTCCTTGTCCTGCCTGTTGCACAAGGACACCAGCATTCATTTGATTAATGGTGTCTTTTGAGAAAACGGCATTCTACACATTGCTACCATAATAACAGAGCTTGAAACATGTACACATTTTTGGGCACCTCCCAGTATAAAAGTAATCAGCAGCAGAAGAAGAATTTTCAGTACTTTGCTACGTTGCTCTTAACCCTCAGAGCTCCAGTTACCATCATTTGACAAGTGGGAAAAGGCAAGTGTGGAGGAATTAGGCAACTTACTCCCACAAATGAGGGAGCAGGGATCAGAGTCAAAGTCTGTCTACTTCAGGGTCTACATCCCAATCCTGCCTGGATCACTAACCTAACTCTTCATCTCTTCATCCTTAATCTTGAAGTTCTCTAGTCTTCTTTGGGTAGAAACCATGCCAGGTGCATATTTTTATAATAGCACTTGCCACAAAATATCGAAATTATTTAAGTGTCTCTGAATCAGATCAGGTCAGATGTCTGTACCTCCAGGGCCCAGCACAGTGCCTGGGATACAGTAGAAACGTTTGTTGACCTGATAAAATATTTCTTCTGTTGATGTTTATTTTTCTCTTTTACTACCATGGGCACCTTTGCTTGGTCCTACTGCTGGAGGAGCTGCGAGGCGAACTGTGGCATCTGGTTGGGATTTGAGGGCAGTTGGAGACCCTTCAGTTGCCCAGTGAGAGACGTGTGTTATTGAGTCTGGTCTGACTCACTAAGACTCAGTTGGAGTCCCAGGACAGGGACACACTTAGCTTCTCATGGCATACTATCTGTGTAAACACTGCCATAAAACATTTATTCAGAAACTGATAGACAGGCAAACAATTAAGAACTTCCAACTTCCCCAATCTTTGTTTCACAGAGTGCTACTCATTTGGAAGCTACCTTTTCCCCTAAACATGTAAAGTAGAACTCGGTGTGTTACTGAATCCAAGTTAAGTAGAAAATCAGAATAATTTTTGTCCCAATTTCAACTTTTTTTCAGTCTTAAATTTTTATCAAATAAATATGAGCACATGCTTATTGAAGATTTTAATAGTATTTACAATGAAAACTGGCACACCTCATCTCTAATCCCCACTACTCATGTTAGCCCTCTTATTGGATTTTTTTTTTTTTTTGATATATAGATATCTAAATCCGTGATTTTCCGCTGGTGTGCCACTGCACACTGGTGTGTTGTGAGAGGATCTTAGGTGTGCCAAGAATATTTAAAAACATGATTAAATTATTTTCAAGAGAACCTCAAAGCACAGTGAGCATATTTTTCTTTCACTCTTTTTTTTGATCAACATAATTTAAGTGTGCCAGAGGAGGTTAACTATAGTTCACGTGTGCTGTGAGATAAAAAGTTTGGAAAACACTGCCCTAGATAGTAGCCTTCTACTGTTATTTCTGACGTTTATTTTAGATGCCAGCTATTGGCTTTTTCCTCCGACCGCTCTCACCTGTGCAGTTAGTTCCCTCCCATCTCGCAGCCTAGTCGTCTCACACTTTCTGTTGACGTCAGCAGTGACCACTTACATCATTAAGGGCTTACTGCGGCTGTTCACAGGGGGTCGTGGTGCACACTAAAGCAGCTGTTCCTTTATCATAGCATTTTTGTTTTCCCTAGAGTGAATAATCACCTATACCAATTGCTTACCTTTATGCATGTCCTAATTCAGCCCCATGATTTCTAATTAAACAGTACAACGTCATTTGATTTGGCAGATACAGCAGAGAACTCTGACTTGACCATTTTGGTCCTGGAAGTCCAGTTTATTTTCAATGCATAAATTTTAGTTCTCTTTTGTTTTTATGAAGCTGGGATCCTACTATATATACTGTTTTTTAAGTGACTTTTCCACTAAGCCTTGTTCAGGAATGTCTTTCATGGCTGAAACACCCTTTGTGAGCGAGGGACAGTATTCTACTCAATGAACATAACATAATCACTAAGCTAATTGCCCACTGTGACATATTTATGCAGTTTCCAGTTTTTCACTTTTATATACAATCCTGAGATTTGTGTTTGTAAAGCCCAATTTTGCCTAATTCCTTCATAAGATCCATTCTTAGTGTAGAATTGCTAAGTCAAGCAATAAGTAGATTATTCTAGATTTGAGATACGTTTTTTCCCGACAATAGTGCTGAACTCGAGAAATACTGCAGTTCTGGGCTTTCTGGTCTTTAACATTTTTGTCAGTCCGAATGCTAATTATCTTAATTAGCACTTCCTTAATAACTCATGAGAATGTGTGTTTTTTCATGTACTTATTTAATATTTTGGTTCTAAACTTTGTGAGTTGCCTGTTTCTATCCCTTGTCGGTTGCATCCCCCACTGCTTGTCCATACGGTGCCCCCACTTCTATTTGGAGCTGCTGCCTGGTCAGACTTGCCCTGTGCCTTCCAACTCTTCCAGGTCTTTGCTCATGCTGTCGTCATGATTCACGTAACCATCCACCCATCCGTGCGTCCATCCTGTACTCTCTGAACACCTGTTTCCATCCTCAAGGAGCTGTGGGACTATAGACAAGACCATGCCACGGCTCTGATGGAACACTTCAGGAGAGGGAGGCTGCTAACAAACAAAGTAGCAAAAACAGCCAAGATATCAGGTAGTGTTTGTTAGAGGGAGGCTTAAAACTAGGTACTACACTAGGAGACGATAGGTTGACTGTGTTAGACTGAGCAGTTAAGGAAAGTTTCTCTGAGCAGGTAACACTGCATCTGGGACCTCTGACAGGACAAGGGAGCCAGCTGTCAAAGGCATCACATCCCAGGAGGGAGAAATAGTCATGGTAAACCTCTGCCTCCTGCCAATTAGATGTCTAACAATTTTTAAGGTAAAGTCCTAGTTCTGCAAAGCTTTTATGAACCATTTTGGACCACAGCAAATACTCTGTGGATCTTACACAATTCTCATTGTTTGAACTACTTGTCACCTGTACTTCATAGACTCACATAGCAAATTATCTTAGCTTTACTGAATAGGCTTAATACTTTATCCAAAATCCAAACTTGCCGAACACCAACATAATCCCACAAGTGGAAAATTCCACACCTGACATCTTTGCCTTCTAATGGCTCAATGTCTATTAATTTGTTTCATACAAAAATTCTTACTATTTTTTGAGACAGAGTCTCACTTTGTCACCCTCAGTAGGGTGCCACGGTATCAAAGCTCATAGCAACCTCGAACTCCTGGGATCGAGTGATTCTCTTGACTTAGCCTCCTGAGTGGCTAAGACTACAGTTGCCTGTGACAATATCCAGTGATTTTTAGAGACAAGGTCTCATTCTGGCTCAGGCTGGTCTCGAACCTGTGATCTAAGGCAATCCACCTGCCTCAGCCTCCCTGACTGCTAAGATTATAGGCGTGAGCCACTGTGCTCGGCCCATGCAAAAAATTATTAAAAATATTCTGTGAAATTACCTTCATACTATATGTATTATGTATATACAACATAAACAAATTTTGTATTTAGAATTGGGCCCAAGATATCTTGTGCAAGTATTCCAAAATCCAAAAAAAATCTGAAATCTGGAATACTTCTGGTGCTGAGCATTTTGATAAGGGAGACTCATCCTATATTTTCTTTTTCAGATAAGTCTAAGAATTTCTTAGGGTTAAAGGATTACTGTTTTTCTGTGGTGACTATCTTTTCTGATATAACCTACATGCTCAATAGTGACATTTCTGACTAATATACAAAATTATAATCTTTCCTGCTTGCCATCGGACTGCTTGTCTAATTCGTTCTTCAAAAGCCTGGAAA
This sequence comes from Otolemur garnettii, assembly GCF_000181295.1. NCBI lineage: Eukaryota > Metazoa > Chordata > Mammalia > Primates > Galagidae > Otolemur > Otolemur garnettii. Next base: position 8,053 of record NW_003853207.1, read on the forward strand.
AAAGTCAAAGTACACATGGCCTTTGCTTCTAATAGGCTAGAAATACAGAAAGCTGCTTATTGCAGAATTTGAAATTAAATTGTAAACCTACTTGGCATTTATGTTCCTCTTGGTGAGGGCTTTACAAGACAGTCAACAGAGGGGAAGAGTAAATCTAAGTCCACAGTAAATTCGATAGCTAATGTTTGACAGGGAGCAGGTCGCTGCCATGTGTGTGTGAGAGGGGACGTGCGGGGCTGTGTGGAGTCTTCATTCAGCATCTCCTGTGGCCCCAGCACACACCAGAGAGTGTTGGTAGAAAGGAAGCATGCTTGTATCTCCAAATGCAATCTATTGAAGAAAGATAGATTCTAAACAACTAGAACTAATACAATTGCTGAGAAGCCCTAGAAACTTAAAAAAAGTATGCAATAATGTATATTTAAGGGCCCAGGAGTGCGAAGCACGTAGCCACGGATAAAGGTGGGGAAACAGATGGGTTAGCATATAAGTAATGGCAGAAGACTAATTGCAGACAGAAATTGGGGTGTGTGCATGTGTGTGTGTGTGTTCTGATGTGTGTTGGACACATCGGAGCTGAAATTCTACCAATTTCCTCTCATTCACCTTTTTATGAGCTAATCCATCTGTTATTTGCGTCGCAGTGAATGATTTTCTGGTTCTCGTAACTCCAGGTATAACGACCCAGAAACCCAGAGACTATTTATGAGCTCAAGCAGCACAAATGGGAGGACACATTCAAGATGTTTTCAATGCACAAAATGCTGCCAGCCAAGGAAGGAAGACAACTTCACATCCCTCAAATCCAGAAACAATAAAACAAATTGGACTATTTGACTCCTAACTGATAAGGATTGGTAAAAGCCACACTAAGTCAATGAAAAGATTCAATAAATAGAGAGAGAGAGAGAGAGAGGGAAATGGCATAGGAGAAGGAGGATAAGAACGTATTTGAAGCAGAATTATAGTCAAGACTCTTCTGTCTGAGTTGAAAGCTCAGCTCTAAAAATTAATAATGGTATGATATTGTGCAATTTATCTAACCTGTACATTATTATGGTTTTTTTTTTTAATCTGTAAAATAAGGATTCACTTAACAAATAATCTCTAGGCACCTAAAATGCACCATGCCCTGGTTTAGGGGATGGAGCACTGGTCCTGGCTCCAGAGAGCAGCTCCCTTCCACAGAGGACTGTTACTAGGTCAGTCCATAAATGCAAAGATCTGAGAATGTTTTTGTTTTAGATAGAAAAGGAGATGGAAACCAAAGACACCCTGAGCTGGAACAGAGGCTAACAGAGTTAAGGGAACAAAGAAAGAAAACAAGGAATGCAGTAACAGAATCTGCAATAAAATTGGAAGCAGGAAAGCCTTGGGCCAGTTATAAATGTTAAAGCTCATGTCCAGAATGCACTTGGCTTCCCTCCATCCAGGCTTCCCCAAATGCCCATGTCCAGAACGCACTTGGCTTCCCTCCATCCAGGCTTCCCAAATGCCCATGTCCAGAA
>NW_003853208.1:0-2490 GCF_000181295.1 Otolemur garnettii
TAATAATAAACACTGATTAAAAAATGAACATAGATATAAAGAGATACATCATCAGAGAAGCTACAGAGTTAGCAAAAGCATATGAAAATATGTCCAACATCATGTATCAGTAGGGAATTGCTGAGGAGATGCTGGCTACATACCTATTAAAAGGGAGAAAATCCAAAACACTGAGAACACCAAATGCCGGCAGGACGTGGAGCTAAGGAAGTCCCATTCTTTACTGGTAGGAGTACAGAATAGTACGGCCACTCTGGGAGACCATTCGGCAGTTTCTCACAAAAGCAAAGGCACTCACTGTTCCCAAATGTCCAGCTCCTTGGTCTTCACTGGGTGTTTGATAGGAGTAGGTTTAATTATGTAAGAAACTGTCTTTCATGTTTAACTATCAAATGAGTTAAAAATTTACATCCAACAAAATCCAGCACCCAGATATCTTAGTGGTTTTATTCTTAATTGTAACAACTTTGGAGCAACCACGAGGTCCTTGATGAATGTAGGGGAATGTACTAAATGAGCTGTTGAACATCCACACAGTGGAATATTATTTGTCATTAAAAAGAAATAAGCCATCAAGGCCTGAAAAGACATGAAGAAAAAAACTTAAATAAGTTCTTCTAGGTGGAAGAAGCATATGGCAAGGGTCCCAACGATGTGACGTTTAGCAAAGGAAAAACTACGGAGAAGTTAAAAAGATCGGTAGTTGCTGGGGAAAGAGCTAAGGCAGGAATTTATAGCAGAACGTGGTGATTTAGGGAAGTGAAATTATTCTATGTGACACTATAGTGGTGAACACGGGTTCTTAGACATTTGTCAAAATCCATAGAATGTACAAGAGTGAACCCAAACATAAACCATGTACTTTGGGTGATAATACAGTTATCACCCAAAGTGGCAGTAAAGTAGTTCACAGCAACTAGTAGTTAACAGTTTGCTACAAGTTATAGCAAACTCACCACTCTAGTGTAGGATGTTGACGGTGGGGTGCTCCGTTTGTGTGGGGAAAGGATATGTGGGAATTCCCCATGTTTTCTGCTCAATTTTGCTATGAACATAAAACTACTCTTAAAAATGGCCTGTTTTTTAAAGGAATGCATATTTTGCAGTTAGCTGCAATTATCTGTACATATGTATAGGTCTTTTCTGAATCCTGGGTAAATCTTCATAAGCTCACTGATGTTTTTGTCTATGTAGCATAATATAACACACATACACAGACACCCTCATGGATACCTTTCATCTTACTTTTCAGGTATCCTCACCCTCAGTTACATACCCCACCATCACTGGAAACACAAGTTTGTGCCACACGCTCTTTTCACAAGTCCACGCTATGGGTTTAAATCTCAAAATATAAGAAGAGACAGACAGAAAATGGCGGCAAAAGGAATTTCAGATATTGATGTCTCTCCCTGGCCTTATCCAGGACCTTACAGGTAAAACCACGACCCGAATGGTTGTGTGTGATGTTTCTAGAGCACGGTCACTAGTCTTTGGTTTCCCTCCTGTCCATGCTTTTGGCCTTCTGGTTAGCTGTACTAGCCATTGGTTGATGTGTCTGGACAGCAATCCTACCTTCACCACCAAACCAGTTTGTCACTGACTCGTTGATCTAAAAAGTGCCACTTAGTTTTCGGGTTTTCACTTCCTTTTCTATTAAACACAACAATAAAAACAGCAAGGCCAATGGCTTTCTCTCCATGCCTCTTTCACCTTTGACAGTCTCGGAAAGGCCTTGACGCCCCTGTACCTAAGCCTCACCCAGCAGTTTTACCCCCAGCCTCGGCGAGCGTACATCAGGCACTCTACCCCCTCCCAAAATGTGAATCCGACAACAGACTCCACATCCAGCAAATGATTTAGAGCTTATTAAGTAGATCCACAAACTAACACCAGGTTTGGCCTTCACAGGTCAACTTCAAGGAAATGATCAGCATGGGCTGGCTAAGTGTTACAGCAAATGAAAGCGGAAAGAGGAGGACAGAACTTGTGTCATTATGGAGTATTCTACTGAGCTCAAGAACCATACAGAGGCACTGTTAAGAAGCTTCAATCCAAGCATTTCTATAACAGCAAACTATGTGGCAGAGAATTAGAGAGGCCTCTTGTTAGCGTGAGCTTGGAGCTACGCACACATGATAATAGTAATAGCACCCTTTACAAAACTACTAGTTTCACCATAATAACTCTCCTATTGCTTTTAAGATTTCTATAAAAATAGCTATTTTACTTCTTTTTGTCCCTCTAGCAAATAAGCAAATAAGGAGAAAGGTGACAATATTCATTATTAGCTCAGAACAGAACACATTTTAAAGCCTGCTCACCAGAAACTGCAAGAAGATTAAGCTATGAAAAACCCTAATCTAGTTGTATTAAGAAAAGTTAATGACCATGTGGGGAATAACAAGGACTCGGGGCTTTTATTTGAATAGACATCCTCAAGATCAGTAAACCTGCCACTCTTGCTTGGGGCTTTAGAAAGGCACACAC
>NW_003853208.1:3130-9555 GCF_000181295.1 Otolemur garnettii
TGATTTCACCACTAATTGAGGAAAGATTTTAAAAGCTTTTAGACACAAAGCAACAAATTAAATGCGAGCAAGAGGCAACAAAACTCTGGGTATCTAGTTTGGTCTTTTCAATAAGTCAACGTCATGATCAAAGGGGGAGAGGAATGACCAATTCAAGTCTCAAGAGACATGACAACCAAATCAATGTGCCCTCTCTGCATAGAGGAAAAGCATATGGGAGAGAATTACAGGAACCAGAATATGAGCTGGGTGATAAAAGATATAAAGAAACTGTTGAATTCAGTGTGTTATTAATAAATGATGTTGGAGTTATGTAGGAGACTATTTTGATTTTTTGGAGATAAATGCTGAACTACCTAAAGATGAAAGGTCATAATTTCTCTAACTTATAGTAGTTAAACATAGCTGGAAGACTTATGGATGTTTGTTGTATTCTTTTAGATACTTTTAAACATGTTTAGAAGAATACACAGCAGAAGGAACTTACAATTTTGCCTTACATGCAATTCTAAAGCAAATGTTTCAAAAACCTTAAAAAATGGTGCTATTCTTAGTTAAAAGTAAATGATTAAGAAATTAAAGAAGCTGTGGAAATTCTGAATAGATCAGTGACCATAGCAGGGATTTGAAAGTGATTATAGATTTCCCATTAAAAAATGTACCAGGACCAGATGGTTCCACAGCTGGATTCAATCCAACCTCTGGACAACAAATAATCCCAATGTTATTTAAATTATTAAAGACAGGGAAAGCGCCGGAAAGCTCTCTAGTCCAATTTAGAGGAGCCAGAAAAACCTTCCCGGCAAAACGTAATGAAGTTAGTTACACATAAAGGAAAGGTAGACCGATCTTAGGTATGGGCATAGATGCGAATTTCTCAATGAAATACCACAAGACAGAATCATGTTTATGTTGCTCTCTTGGAGAAGTAAAAGAAATAGTTATTATGTTGTGACTTTTTATGTATCAAGGTGAATTTCTGATGAGCAGAGTGGATGCTTGGAGTAACCAACACGCTGGAGAAGAGGAGACCAGAAAACACCTAGAAAAGCAGAGGAAAGGGTTTAATCACGCGTGGAGGAAACAACCAAGTCTCACCCAATATTTACTAATCACTTCCTCCTTCCTCATCTGGAGCCAAAAATCTGTCTCTGAGAAACTTTTACAGATGGGACTAAAAGATCCCACCACAGTGATTCCCTAAGGGTAGACTACAGATTAAAGCCCAGCCAGGACACAGAAGGCAGAGGCTGGTTTCCAATCCAAACTACTCCTCTCTTTCCACCACACACCTGTATTAGCGCTGTGCCTCAAGGATCCTGGTAGACTAACGGGGATGGAATCCTGCACCCCATGTGTGCTGGCAAAATCCACAGCCTGGCAGAGTTTCACATTCAAATCATGTTACTTTAACTGTGATTTTCTTCCAAAGACTGATCTGTCTTCTAAACACAGTAACAATTGCGTATCAAATTTATGCTTCTTCCCATAAACAACACAGAAGCACTCGGCTTTGTCAAATGGCTCTGGCTCTGGCAAAAAGTAAGGATCCCCATTAATATCACACCTTTCAAACCATATTTTTCTTGTCACTATTTATTGTCACCCCTTGACCAGGTGAAGAGATACGTAACTTATGAAATGGTATTCAGCCAAAAAAAAAACAAAAAACAAAAAAAAACACTGAGTGTAAATTCAATTGTTTTTCTTCGTATCTGAAAACTGAGAAATGCCATAACAAAATATTTGTCCTACGGTTTAGTCTATAATTCTGATGCTTCATTTATTTATTGCTGAAGAAGATACACTTTATACCTCCCACAAACAAATAAAATAACTTCAACTTACTCACCTCAATTACAGTCCTACATTTTTAAGGCAAGTCACCTTTCTCAGCAGACCCCCTTCCTACTATAGAAATAGGACAAACATACTTTTTCTTTGCTAATGAGTCACAAAGGAAGGCTTGACATAATATAAGAAAATCATTTTAATTTGGAGACGTATTCCCATCCCTGTGCCTTTCTTCATATTATTAATTGCTAAAATGCTCCTCCTAACTTCCATGCTATTAAATTCTCTCCCAACTTTCTTTTGTTCACACTTTTGTTTACAAGTGTCGCATGCCCATTTTAGGATGAATGATGGAAAACTGAATGAAATAACTAGTAAATGGTGTAACACTGGGCAAACTTGAAGTAGTTACACTCTGAGACAACCCGACACCCAGACTAATACTGAGGGCACGCCAGACTTGGTATCATTCAGGAACGGTTACACAATGCCGTGGAATGAGTGCAAGAATTGTTTGATCTAGTGTTACAACCTCTTGAGCGTAAACTATAACAAAACTTTCACACCATTATGCCTTTAGGTGTTTTGGAAAATACAGTACAGATCTCACTATTCCTGCTTTGAAAAAATTTCTGAAGACTTTTCTTATCCATAAGACCAGTGTTCTCGAAGTTAAGTAGAAGGGTGATGAGAGAAGGCTATTGACGATTTAGTTTCTTAGTCCCATAGAGCTTTTGTACCAGAGCAAGTAATCAGTACTTTCTGTATCTTAAGAAAGTCACAGATACATTCATATGAGAAGAAAGAAAGAAAAGAAGGGAGGGAGGGAAGAAAGGAAGAGAGGAAAGTGGGAGGGAATAGAAAGGAAAGAAGGAAAGAAAAGAGGAGAGAGTATGAGAGGGAGAGAAGGAGAGAGTGAGGGAGGGAGGGAAGGAGAAGGGAAGAGGGTGAGAGCGGAAGAGAAAGAGAAAACTAGAAAATTCCACATTTCAAACCAATTTCCTTTTTCTGATGAAAAGATGATTTCATAAGATTTTGTGAAAGAATATAAAATACCAAATGTTAACATGGTTCTGAAAGACTCCATCTCCAGACTCCTATCCCCATCCCAACCCTTAACCCACCACCATCAATAAGATTTTACAAGTCAGTTCCTCATCTCAAATTGAGCTTTTTGAAGGTAGGAGTAATTTGCTTGGTTCTATGTGTGCCTTGACATAATGTGAGATCCCGCCCATGGTTGAGACTGCATAGATGTCATTTGAGTGGGGTTATTTCTTTCTGATTAAGCAGCTCAGCCCGTGCCAATTCAAATGAAGAAGCAAATTAGAACTTGATAAAACTTGATGGCAGCTTATGTATTCTATATACTAGAAGACACACAAAACAACACCACGAACTTGATTTGAGGTCATTGATTGCTATGTACCTTATTTCTAAAATGCCTATTTGCACACTTTGGGAGCTTCCTGAATGGCCCATCTAGAATTTTTGAAAATGACACTTGGTATAAGTCTTACTTAGAACAGTCTCATTTTAGAATGCATTAAAGTTCATGGGAAACAATGTTCCAAGCCCATGATACACTATGTTATTATACTAAATATTATTACACAATAATGGTTTAATATTATTACATAAAAATTTAAATATATATCCATTTATAAAATATAAAAATAAATATAATATAAAATTATATTGTTATTGTTATTATTATTCATAAAATTCAAGAGTCATTGATTTGGGTGTAGATATTGTCTCCACAAGACTTAGGGTATCCTCAGTCTTGTATGAAATAATACTCATCCATCATGTTAACCACAAAGGTTTATACTCATATGAGAATCAAATAGGTAACAAACCATGAAAAAAGTTTAAAATTCCTAAGTTACCTTTAAGCACAGTAATGATAAAATTTATCAAAGTCCATCTGGTAAGCACTTTTAAGAAATTTACACTAACTTACAATGCCTCTCTCCGCAGCCCAGTCATACACCTAACTATTATTATCCCAATTTTTCAGATCAGGAAACTGAGGCTTACAAGGTTAAGTAATTTATTTAAAGAAAAAATAAAGTTGGGATTTGAGGAAAGGTAGTTCGACTCCAGATCACATCCTTTAACCACTATTCTGTAATATTAGGGCAGATGGATGTTGGTTCATCAAATCCTCTCACACCAGTGCTCTGAGTTACCTCCTGAAGCTGGAAAAAGTACAATTAGTAGTAACAAAGGAAGAACAAGTTTTCTTGGCAGGGTTGAAAAATGGGTTGAGCAGGCTACACAGCATTTTTGTATTAGTGAGTCGCCGTACCCAGGACACGGCCGGAGGAGTTTTCATTACTACAGCACACCCTTCTCTTCTCCTTTCTGTCTTTCTCTGCCGCAGACATATTCTGGGCTCTAACTGCACCAGCCCACCTGAGCCCTCAAGAAAGTCAGCCATACACTGGTATTTAGTAAGCACCCACTGTGTGCGAAGGAGTGTTCTGAAACCAGAGACAAAGACCAGCTACCTCCTCAGATTCATGCAAAAGAGTTTAGTGTATTATCTCAAGAGAATACGCATTTAAAGTCATCAACACAGGACTCACCTGGGACAGGTATGGCTGGAGAGCATTATTCCTGTGGAAATCTTCAGATGTCACCACAGAGGCAGCCAGCTACTTTGCCTTCCCTTGCAGGTGGCTGTGCTCCTGTCCTGACTGCCAGTATGAAAGCACACAGCCCAGCACACAGCCCAGCACACAGCCCAGCACCCAGCTCTGCGTTATGGAAGGTGTCTGGAAACCAGGTAATGTTTCAAACGGCACTGGCTAAGTCTCCCAGAGCCTCTGCCCATCATGATTTCTGGAATGCACTGAAATGATTTCTAATCAGCATCTCTGGCTAATTGATTCACAGAAAACAAAAAGCTGACTTGAGTGTATTTAAAAGCTGCTTCAGGATTCTTTATATCCAAACGTGACCTTGTGTTAAAAACATACTATTGGCTTTAGAAAATGGCAGGGTCATGAATCCACACAAAGCTGCCCAGGAGAACCCAGAAGAGTGGGAGAGTCTGTCCCAGATCCCTCCAGACTGATAGTCTCAGGGGCCCACTCAGCCTCTGTGAAGTAGGAGAACCACCCGGGAAGCCACTCAGAAGAAGAGTCCTTGGAACCCTTTAACCAGATATGGAGAGACAGAGTGCAGGCCAGATGGTCTTGGGGCCACAGCAGGACCAGAGAAGTCTTCAGCTACGGAGCACAGCCCTGTACCTGACTTGCCTACCTAGGAATCCTGCAGGTAGACTCTGGCCCTCTCACCCTAATAGCTCAGCCCACAGTACCCTCAGTAATTATTTTTTAGCACATTTTGGTATCTGGAGCTATCTTTGTCATTTACTTGTGTGTGTTTATTTGTTCACTTAGTTATCTGTGCCATCAACCCCCATCCCCAAAATATGACCTCCCATATATCATCCCTAAGGCAAGACGGGGAAGTTCCAGAACCATACAAGCTGGCAGCTGGCATACAGTAGGTGCTTAATGAATACTGGTTGAAGGTGTGAATGAATGTGGAAAACTTATTCCAAGGCCCTGAGTAAAGATTTCCAAACGTTGGGTTGAGCGACGCTATGGAGACTCCAGCCACCAGACCCTTGGTAAGACATTTACCCCTTTCCAAAGGGGCAAGGACTAGAAGGGAGGAAGGTCGGCCCCACCCACTTGCCAGACCCAGAAAATAGAGGGTCTAACCCTGGAGCGCAGCCGCTGCTCCCACTCTCGGAACAGCCTGGAAGTGGGGATGATGGCCTTGGACAGGCCCCGCCCGGAACCCCTCGGTTGTCCCAGCGCCCTCCCCCGTCGCCTGCCATTCCCCGGGGCTGCAGGGACAGCCCCAGCCGGCCGGCCAGCTGAGCCCGGGTGGGCGGTGCGGCCGGAGCCGCCCCACTCTGGTCCCGCGGCTCCCGCTGCAGATGTGCCGCTGCTGGGCCGCGGCCGCCCGCCGAGTTGGCCACGCGCGCTCCGAGAAGCGCAGCGTTTGGAAAGTCGTAGGGAAGCTTCAGCGGAGGGAAAGGGGTGGGAAGAGAGGGGGTGCAAGAAAGAAAAACCCGCCTCTTGCGAGTTGAGCGAGGAAGAGGGGGGGAAAGGCTCCGAGTTCCGCTTCCTGAACGGCGGGTGGGTAGAGAAGGTTGGCGCGGGGAAGACCGGCGGGACGCGCGCTCCGGGCCCGCGGCGCTATTCGCCTGGCCGACGATGGCCAGCGAGCGGACCCGCAGGTTCACCCGGAGCCTGTTGAGACCTGGGCAGGCGGCCGAGCTCCGGCACAGCGCCGCGTCCGCCGCCGCGGTGGCCGTTAGCAGCCGTCAGCAGCAGCGGGTGAGTGTGGCGCGTCCTCTGCGCCTCCCCACGCGCCCGGGCCGGCCACGGGGCCCAAGACCTGCCTTCCTGAATGCCCGGCGCGCTCCTGCCCCTGAACCTCGCCAGTCCTTTCCCCCGCACTCCCTTGCACTGCCTCTGCGGGCGCCCCTGGTGCCACCTCTGCCAGGCAGCGCCACCGACGCGACGCGTAAGGACTGGGGGACGCGGGACCCTCAGCTGAGCAGCTGTATAGGCAGCAGGAGCGCAGCGTGGGAGAGGACTTGC
>NW_003853209.1:0-9552 GCF_000181295.1 Otolemur garnettii
GGGGGAACTGCACACCTACACCATAGGCACTGCACACCTGCACGGGGGAACTGCACACCTACACCATAGGCACTGCACACTTGCACAGGGTGGGATGCTAAACACCTGTGTGGGGGAACTGCACACCTGCACGGGGTGGGGATGTTACAGACCTGCGTGGGGGTACTGCACACCTGCACAGGGGTACTGCACAGCTGCACAGTGGATCTAGCATATTGAAAATATAAATCACCAGGCTGGAAAAGCCAGAGGCGGCTCCAGCACCAGGACTTGCTAAAGGGGAGTGATATGCAGGCGCTGCTGACGGTGAGATGTGCCTCCTACCGCAGTACCACAAATGCAAAATGACCACCCTCCTCCCGGTAAGCCTGTCTTTCCAGGGTTATAGTCATTCCAGTCACAGCTTTCCGTCTGGGAACTGGGCTTTATGTGTGTGCATCTAACCACCCAGCCGGGAGCTGTTCCGATGTCATCAGTGTCCCAGGGAGCCCACAAAGAGCTTCTGTGAGTGTGCCCGCATGTCCATCGCCACAGGGCACCTGAGGTCCACACAGACCAGGTCCTTGATGACTCTGCAGTCCTCAGATTAAATGCCCCTGTGTCACCAAGGACTGTGTGTGTTCGCAGCGGCCAGCACAAGTGGCAAGCCCTTCCCAGAGCTGCTCATTCATGGGCATTCTCTCCCTTGAATGATTTCTTTGAGGCAAATACTTACTTAGGAATTAGGAATCATCTCAGATCTTTTGTTGTTTTTGTATCAGTAAAGAAGTAAATTTTCTGTCTGATTTTCCACTATAAACTTTCTGCAATCTGCATTCTAACATCAGTTGGACTGAATCCAAGTTTGACCCCACTGACTTGAAAACAAGACCAGGACTCAGTAAGATGAAGACACAAAGGCTTTGAGAAACAGACTTTACAAACAGATCTGCCTAGAGAAGAATATCCTTTGAGAGGGAAAATTCTAGTTTGTGTGTTGGAAGCAATGACGGAACCATAGCCATTTTGGCTTGGGCAGCAGGCAGAGTGGGGACAAGGCAGAGGTGTGGCTCCTGAAAGCAACAGCAATTCACACACACCAGCCAGGTGCGGCCCCTCGGGGAGGGCCCCTTACAGCCAAAGGTCCCCTAGGAAGCGAGGAGAGCCAGCCAGAGTGCAGGACAGGGGCACCGCAAAGTCCTTGGCCGACCATGTGTCCGCTGAGCGAATCCTTACGGCCCACTTAGGAACCCCAGCACACACCTTTGTCAGTAGGAATTTCAGCCGTGCCCTCGATGGCTGCTCTCTGGACATGGAAGATGAATAGGCAGCTACACTGAACTGTGAAGCCCTGAGGTCCAAGTTCTTTCTCATTATCCCCTTCATTTTTCTATCAAGGTGCTCCCTAAGGCTCACATTTAAGTCCACAGAGAGGGAATCTAAGGATCCTGGCAGAGGCCACCCTCCATCCACCCCAACCAGGACAGCCAACTGCCCGAAGCCCACAAGGCACACTCATTCGTGTCTCCCTGGGAAAGCTTAGCAGTGGGGCTTTTCAGAGGTCCTGGAGACATGCAATTTTTCAAAGAAACAAAAACACAGAGCACAGAGCAGCAGCAGCAGAGGCCAACAGGCTCGCTCTGTAATCTCACAGATGTGAGGAGCCATCTTTGTAAAATGGCAGGGGAGAGAAGGAGCAGTGAGGTTGGCTGGCCCTGGGTCGGGGGACCAGTTTGGCTCACGATGCCGGGAACTTCCTACAAGGAGTGAAAGTCCTACACACTGGGAGCCCCCTCAGTCCTGGGCAGAATACCCTATTAAAGTAGTTTCATTCATTATTTTGGCTGGGCTTCCCGTCTTTTACCTAAACTGAGCCCAGGTTTCACTTAGGTCCTAATAGCACCTTGAGAAAGATGAACTAACCGGACTGGGTTTTTCTGGCCTGAGTCTTAGGAACCACTCAGCGTCTTTAATCTCAGGATCAGTTTCTCTTCAAAAGTCCAAATAAATCCACTAACTTTATAGTTTCTGGTGACATTTTCAGAGCTCACACTTCAGAGTCTGAGGTTTCTAGGAGATAGTATTGTGAAACTTCCTACCCAGGACAGAATTCCCTCTTCCGATTTCCAGAATGGATGCCTTCCAGTTTTTCCACATCTACCTTCAAATCTGCCGATGAAGCGTGGCCTGCTTGTACCAGGGCACCTACGTATGGTCTAAAGGCTGCACAGACTCGGTCCAACTTCCAGGCGGGATGGACAGCCCAAGTCCCTTGTAAACCAGCTGCTGACTAAAATCCACTTCAGAAACAAGGCTGGGATGCTGCAAGCTCATTCATACCTCCTCTCTCTGGCCACTGTTCTTGTTATCCTGGGTACAAGCAGACCCAGTTTGGGGTCTTTAGGAACCCCTGGAGTTGAAACCCACCATCACCTCCTCCCTGTGCCCACACCTCCCGTGCCCACCTCCAAAGTGAGGAGAGGCAGGGACCCAATTACCTGAGGCAGACAATGCTCGGGTCTCCCAAGCCTGTGGAGGCACTGGGGGCTGCTCAGGGAGGTGAGTGAGTAGAGGACCAGGGCAAGACACCAGGGAACCTGAGCCCAGCAGATGGGAACAGCGCTGGCACAAACACAGATGTCAGGGACCTTTCTAAATCTAGGGAGGCTCAGTGTTTTCCCCTCTTCCCCCTCTGATTTCCAGAAAACCGTCACTTTCTATAATCTGGGTACTTATAAACAATTCTATTCTCCTGCTTACAAACAGGGGTTCTTTCCTCCCTACAAAAAAGATCTAAGGTTTTCAACAGAAAACTGACTAGGGGGAAAAGGTTTCTTTCCTTAACCTTCCTGCCATGGTACAGGGAGGGTACAGGCCTACCTTGGGCCACCACCCAGCTGAGGGCCTCAGTCACGCCCGTGTGTGTGCAGAGGCCCTCCCGAGTTCTGAGGGAGACACGCAGTTGTGGGGACCAGCATCTGGGAGCTCCCAGGCATCAGACCTGTTCTGTGCACACAGGAAGCTTTTCAGCCTCACACCAACCCCATCATATTCTGCAATGCTAGGTGTCCCCAGTTCATGACTGGGTGTTTATTTCCGCAGCCACAGTTTCAAGGAGCATGTCATCCTGTGAGGTCCACAAGCTGGGGGCACAGCGGGGGCCACACACCGGCTATGTTTTGACAAGAGGCTGGGTGTGTTTTCTAACACACCAATACCTAGAAAACATCTAAGGATGAAAATTGGGGTCCACGTCCAAAGGCCGACCTTTCACATAAACAGTCCTACAGACCCTGTGTAATGAGCAAACCGTACCCATTTACCTAAGGAATCCAAGTTATCCTTCTGGGAGAGCTTTTCCAAGGCCAGCCAAGGGAAACATTTAAAAATCCTCACCTAAAGTTTTCAGCAAGTTTAGGAAATTGTCAGCCTTCGGCTTCTACAGTATCCGAAGGAAGTTAAGGCTGGAGCCCACTGCTGCTGTGGCAACTTCTCCAAGCAAAAGTAGGAGAATGTAGGGTCCCCAGAGGTGGGGTGGCCACGGGGAGGGTGCTCTGCATGACAGTGGCACACTGCCACCCTGCCCCTGTCAACTCCTGGCCCCTGCCTGCCTGTGTATCAAGGACTTATCTGGGAATTTAACCGGGTGACTAAGCACCACAGTGGTGTAGGACAGACCTTGCTGTCCTCATAGGCCACCCTCTGACACCGGCCACTACTCTGAAGCATCCCCGTGCCACACGGAGGATGAGGACAAGAGGAGCCTATGGTTCCACTTTCTGGGCTTGGTCCTGAGGCACAGACACTCATCCTGGGAGTCCTCTCAACTGTCAGTGAAGGGATGGCAGAAAGCCGTCATCCCCACCCCCACCATGCCATGCTGGCCTCTGTCCGCACACACTGGAGCCAGCTGTCTGCTCTTGCTCCAATCTGCTTTGTGTCAAGACACTCTCCAGCTCTCTGATATGATAACTGAGTAGAAAGTGGCTAGTGACAGAGTCAGGGTCCAGCTGATGGGGACTGTGAGTAGAACACACACGGACAGGACATAAACGTCTGTGCCAGCACAAAGCTGGCCACGTGCCCATGTGTGAGTGTGGTTTCAGGGCTGCTGCAGGGCCCCACCCAACTGCCTGAATCTTCCATGGTTGACACATCCTCAATCCAGAGGCTCTCAAGCCCTCACCCCACCACGTAACACAAGTATTGGAATCCCACCCCTGGGAAGTATGCAAGCCTCCTTTTTGGGGATTTAATGACCTAAGCTTCTTGGGTTAGCGGTGAATACCAGGAACTGATGCAGTTATCCAACTTCCGATAAATACGTGTTTGTAGAAAACTCTACTTAAAAACACCAGAGGGACAGACAGTAGCACTAGGAAGCAATGTGAGTTCTTTGCTCCAGGAGCTCCCCCCAGAGCCTGCTCTCCGACCCGCCCTGCAGAGACGTGCAGGCTGGGGGTTGTGCTCTCGAGAACCAGACTAGCATTTTCCTGTCACACAGAAGAATGAGTTATTCTGCTTCATGGACAAGTTAATGCCTAGCTGCCTCTGTTGACTTCAGTAAGTCGAGGGGAGCTGCACAGACCCTAACCGCAGGGCAACAGAAAAGGCAGCAGCTGCCAGTGTTGGACTGCTGGGCTACCAGGGAGGGGAGCTCGGAAAGGGTGCGTCCACAACACAGCCAGCCACGTGGTCATCACCAATGATAACGACTCTAAAACCCCAAAGCCATGATTTTGGTAAATTTCCCCAGTATCTACCACTTATGCCATCACCACAGGTGCCCAATGACTCCTGCAGTCATCTTAGTGGGAAGTGAGTGTTACAGTGGGATCAGTGTTTAACTGAGATCTTATCACCTTGAGAAATTTCCCAGACTGAAATAACTGTGCCACTCTATGGTTGATGCACAATTTTGGGACTTGAACTAGCAACACACCTTTATACTCCCAACTTTCTTATTAAGGGAAGTCCAGACAGTCTGTCCCTTTGAACATCTCTTCCTGTCCTGAATGGAATGCCAAACCAACTCAGCAGTTACAGACCCACAGTTCCCCGGCAGCTCAGAATGGTTCACTCTAAACACCTGCCAGTTAACATGCCAGAACTCACTGCCATCCAAACTTTTATCCAAAGCTTGGCTGTGAAAATAAAATCACCAAAGGATTTCTCTGAAGGTCATGCCATCTCTTGAGGCTCTCGTAGCCCCACTGCACTCTAGAGTAAGCCACGCCACTGGGGAACTATGGACCTGCATCAAGAATTTCCATTCCCAGAAGATTGGCTTGCATTTGAAATGAATTGCTTGCAATGAAAATGACATTGGCTCTTACTTGTTATACAATTCTGTAACAAAGCCTTGCTCACCCCCTCCCTCCTGTACTCTAATAATATTTGCATATGCTTTAAAAAAAAATGGAATTGGGGGCAGTGCCTGTGGCTCAAAGGAGTAGGGCACCAGCCCCATATACCGGAAGTGGTGGGTTCAAACCCAGCCCTGGCCAAAAGAAAAAAAAATGAAATTAGCAAACACAAGAAACAGCCTTGGAACAGAAGAATTTTTGAAGAACTGGTTGTGATTGTATAATCAAGAGGTGGGGATGAAGGCAAGGAGGCACTGGCCCTCCTGTGGGAATCTGCCAGTACACACCGTTGTCACCATCTGTGCCCCTTGGCAAGAAGCTGCAGATGTCCCTCTGGCTAAGCCTGGGCCCAGCAGTGGGTATACAGTGACTTGAAATGTATCATCAATCAGATCTCACTTTTTCCTGGTCAGGGAGTCCTAGTAAGAAGAATATTGTGATTACAATTCTCTCTCTAAGTTCCATAAAGCAACTGGGTCAATAATTAGACCTTTGCTCTCTGGCAGGGTCTCAGGAAGAATTAAGCCACCAACAGGGCAGCCTCCCTGCCGACAGAGAGTCTCTAGGGAGGGAAACCAGCAGGAACCTGTGTGTGCTGGTGACCCGACAGACACCAAAGCTGGGGGTGAGTGGGGGCAGGTGCAGAACTAGAAATATCTGGACGTGGCAGTCCCAAAAAGGTACACGGTCTGGTCACGGGTGGGCCTACTGGAACTGGTATTGCCTCTCTCTGATACACAGGCCACCTGGTGAACCCTCCTGACTCTGTTCCAAAAATAAACTAGCAGCACCAAGTACAAAGGGCCACTCCAATAAAGAAAGTATGCTTCGACCTAAGGATGTATCTACCTACATTGGTGCACACATATCCCATGTGCCCACTGATTGGAGAAGCGCGGATTCCTGCTAACATCAGAAGCGAGTGAGAGAGGCCTAAGGAAACATATGCTTTGTGGGCCCAGGTCTGAACCTGCTCCAATTCACACTAGCAAGCAAAGTCAACACCCAGGATGCCACCTGTTACCTGTGATATTGGAAATGATTTGTTTTTAGGGTAAATTCTCCAGAGAGCAGGGAAAAGCCCTGCACTGCCAGAGGAGATAAACTGACAAGCTCTCTCTAGGAATTTGAAAACATACACCAAAAGCCATAAAGGCACATAGAACTTTCAATTCAGGAAGCTGATTGCTGGGAATTTATCCTAGGGAAATAGACAAGGGCTCAGGGATATAAATAGAGGGACACTGACCATAGTTACTTAAAATAGTGAAAAAATTCAAAGTAAATTGATTTGCTGAAGAAACTGAGATACGGTCAAATCCATTAAGGACTGTCTGCACCATGGAATATTATATAGCCATTAACAATGGTGTGTACAAGTATGTGTGCTGACCTGGACAGGCTGTCTCTGGAGAGAAGAGCAGAGTGCAGTCAGTGGGGGCCAGACAGCGGGTGTCAGCTGGAGGGTGCACCCCAACACGCTAACACTCTGTTCTCTAGGAGTGATGTTAATTTTCTCAAATACGTTTATTTCCAATTTCTTGTTAAGCATGGTGCAATTTTAATAAGCATGTCAAACTTTTAAAGGGTAACAGTGTATGCAGTCAGCCCTCCATGTCTGCAGTGCCACATCTGGAGAGTCAATAACTGTGCATTGAAAATATCCAAAAGAAAGAAAACCAATAAAAACAATAGTACAATAATAAAAATAATACAAACAATAACTGAACAGTACGACTATTTACACAGCATCACGCTATATTAGGTATTATAGGTAATCTAGGGATGATTTAAGGTATATGGGGGGATGTACACAGGTTATCTGCAAATACCAGGACATGTTTTGTAAGGGACCCGGACCTGCCTGGAGTTTGGTACGTGACAGGGGTCCTGGAACCAGTACCCTACTGATACCAACACATCACCGTAATTATTACCAACAAACACGTATTCAATTCTACACCCTTCCTACACCTTCCTAGCAAGATTCATGAAATGTATTGTTACAAAACCGTGATTATTAATGACATCCCGACTTTAAATTTTATCAAGGCCTGATAAAAGAAGTAACTGTGAGTACGATGTCTACATTTCCTCCCAAGAATAACGTTAATCCTGTCTTAAAAATCTATCTCAAAAGTCACCAAATAAGAAAAATAAATAAAAAATCACCAAAATAAAACATTTCATTAACGCACACAGAAAAGGTTCTCCTGACTTACAGGAACTGGAACGTGCTCTCATCTGACAGTGAAAACTGAGTGATGAATTGCATTTAACCTCTGGTCTGTTTTGGCTCTTTGCAAAACTAAATCCTGGTTCCAGTGTGTTTCCTTCACTCCCAACTTTCAGACATATCACTCTTCCTTCTCTCTTCTCTTGTCTTTCACTCTCATTTAAACCTTACTTTATCAATCTATGCCTTGTATTGTAATTCTTTATAGAATCAGCAAGCCACAGGTTGGTATGGAGGAGAGGAAAGAGACAGTTGTATGGTCTCGGGGGTGTGAGTATTATTTATCTCATGATACGACTAACTTGGAAGGGCGGCAAAAGGCGGGGCTGCTGCTGGGGTCCCTCCCCCAGTGCTGAGCTGAGGTCTGGGGCCTATACTCACATGTAAGCTCGGGTGGTAGGTCAGCACACCGTTGTCGCACAGGGTGACGTATTTCTTCTTCCACTCTTTATTCAGTGATTTGCCACTTCGCTTCAGCAGCATGCCCTACAGGGGAAACAGCCAGATACAAAGCCTCACGTAAATAAAAAAAAGAAAGTAGGTACAGAGGTAATCCTTACATTTTTAAACTTTTCCTTGTATCATTGCTATTTTAAAAAGTAAATTACATCTATTTTTAGGTTGTTAATTTGGGTTTCTCTTCCCTTTTATACACAACATATACCTTTGACAACCTTGTGTTGTGGGTATGGAACTTAAGTCTGTGATGCTGGTGAACGTTGAGACACACACACATTCTTCAACAAATGTAACACAAACATGAACACAGAGGCCATGAGGCTCTGGGTCAGACCTTCGCGTGACAAATGTGACACAAACATGAACACAGAGGCCATGAGGCTCTGGGTCAGACCTTCGCGTGACTAAGTCATAAGCACACAGGGAACGTCTGAAGGTGTAACCTTTTACAGAAAGAAACCTCAATTTCCCTTTCTGAAAATAGTACGTTCATTTCATTCTCACCTAGTATTTATGAATAAGAATATTTTATACTTTCTTTCATTTCCTATTTTTAACTTATTAAAACACAAATTCCACTGACAAATGTTAGTAACAATATTTAATACAAGAATTGTGTGTAATGTGCTTTGATCTACTTTTAATGAAATCATATTGGGGGCTCCTTGAAAACCACTCAGAATTTGAATCCAATAGATTTTTTTTTTTTTTTTGGACAAAGTCTCAAGCTGTCATCCTGGGTAGAGTGCTGTGGTGTCGTAGCTCACAGCAACCTCAAACTCTTGGGCTCAAGCGATTTTTCTGTCCTCAGCCTCCCAAGTAGCTGGGATCATAGGCACCTGTCATAATGCCTGGCGATTTTTAAAAAATTGTTGTTGTTGTCATTGTTGTTGAAACCCATTTGTTGTTCAAACCCAGCCGACAGGCCCAAGCTGGGTTTGAACCCACCAGCCTCTGTGTATGTGGCCGGTGTCCTACCCACTGAGCTACACGCACCGCCCTGAACCCAATACATTTTTGAAGCCATTTTTAATGCAGTTGTTTTTAAATGGCTGGTGAGAGTTTCACCCTGTTTTAGCCACCAAGTCCCAGTAAGTCTTCCTCCTCATTCACAGGCTGTTCTGGGATCTGGAATCTGGTGGCCGACACTGAGGCCTGCCAGCCTGCCTGGCCTCGCCCACTCCTTCCCTTCCCTGGCGCTGAGCTGAGCCCCCTCCAACTGTGGCTTCTACCCCGGAGTCTCTGCTCCTCTCCCCCACGTCACTGTGCAACTCCTCTCCATGTGAATAAGGAAAATGCAGCGATCTCCTCCTTTGCTCTTCTTCTTGCAGCTGTCCATTGTGAACTTCCAAGATCACAGTAAGGACTGAGAAAGGTTAAGACTCATGCTACTTAATTCATCTGGGCCGAGGGGAAGGAAAGTGTTTCCACACAACCCCACACCTTGAGAAAGCAGAGACACCTGAGAGTGGCCTCCACCAACCTCCGATACTCTATTCTCCCTCAAGAATC
>NW_003853210.1:0-1529 GCF_000181295.1 Otolemur garnettii
GCTGACTACATACACCGAGAACAACATCCTACCTATTTTATCCTGCAGCAAATCTCTTTTTTTCCTTAAGTGATCTGATACAAATGGGCCTAAACTTTGGGCTAAAGCCAAAACTATGCAATTAATACATAAATAAAAATAAAGGATCACCATGAATAAACAAAAGGTACATCACACAGTGAAATATCCTGCCACAAGAAGGAATGAAATCTCACCACAGGCTACGATAGAAATGAACCTTTAACATGTTATGCTGAGGGAAAGAAGTCAGTCACAGAAAGCTACATGCTGGAGGGGTCATCTTATATTAAACGTCTAGCAGAGCAAATCCATAGAGAAAGCAAGCAGATTATGGGTCGTCAGAGGCCGGGGTGGGGGGAATGCAGAGTGACTGCTAATGGGTTCAGGCTTTCACTGTAGGGCGATGAAGATCATCTAAAGTTAGATAGGGGTGTGATGCACAACTCTGTGAATATAATCTAAACCACTGCTTTGTGTGTTTTAAAGGGGGTAAATTTGAGGCTCAACAGCTCATAAAAGGCATTCCAAGTGGAGTTCTTAAACTACATTTTCAACATCTACTGGCACTTTGCATTTTATCAGAGTGAGTTCATCTCTGTATCTTGGGGTCTATCTAGGAAGCCTGTAGAAGTGTTTTCTCTTTCACTACTCACTTTCAGAAGCACAATGTCCTCTTACAAGGAAGAGAAACACGAATAACTCCAATGAGGAGCAAAAGCCCACAGCACTGGGCTTTGTTAACAAAGCACCTTCTGTGTCATCCATCTAATGCAGCCTGCTAATGCAGCAGACACTTTCAAGGAAATCTTAAGTCATCCAACTCTTCAGCAATCACTGAAGAATTTCAGGTAGTTATTTAATTCACAGTCAACTTCAGTATACAAATCTAGATAGACTTATTGCTTTGCAACTAGAGACAATTATTAATCAATGAAAACAGAATATGCTTTAAATATGAATACTGACCTTGTCTCTTTTAATCCTTCCTTCTGAATGACTTCCAATATCTGCTTTGCTGTCATTGGTGAGTTGGGATGTTTTTCTAGTGCCTGAAAAAATAAAAGCAAGCATGAGATTCCTAGATTATTGCGTGAAAGATTGCAAAATGAAAATATGTGCAAAATATGCAATTTTTGCTAAAGGTTTTCAAGGGGAAAGAGCTTTGATGTTAAAGTAAGTTCCTACCACAAAGCCCTAGTGTCTAAAGCAGAATGTAATTGGTTTTTATAGACATTTGAACTGGCAATTTCTGCAACATATAGGGGGCCATTCTATTAAAAAAAATAACAAAAAGTGTTACGACAGCACATATACACCAAAAACAAACAAACAAGAAACAAAAGCAACAAAAAAGGAGAAATGTAAAGAAACACAGTTCATAGTTTCCTTTATTAAAAACTACTAATATTTTATGGCTAAAGAGATGTTTTCAGGCCGTCAAAACGTTTTCTACGTTTCCAGATCCTGGAGACGCGGAGGCTGAATACATTCAATAGCAGAGAACATGG
>NW_003853210.1:2165-9545 GCF_000181295.1 Otolemur garnettii
GCCACATTCAATAGCAGAGAACATGGTGTGGGTCAGACACAGCCTTGGAGATCCGCGGCCACATTCAATAGCAGAGAACGTGGTGTGGGTCAGACACAGCCTTGGAGATCCATGGCCAAAATGATGAAAGCAGCACACAGGAGCCGAAGCCACTCTCCACAGTGTTTTCCAGTTCATCTCAGTTTCCTTTCTCTGCCTTTTCCCATCAATTTCAAATCAATCCCTTCCTCTTCCCATTCAGCCCATCTCCATTTTATAAACATGGGTCCATTTTCTTCCTCTTCCCTTCTGGTTCACTTATTCTTTTAAATGTTGGAGAAATAGATGGGGCATAGTTGAGTCATTTCCACAGGCCTTCGGTCATCAGCCCTGGAAATCAAGTTCCTCTCTTTGTCCAGGGAATTAACTCCGTGTGGTGGGAGCAGTAAGAACAGTGCCCACCATAGCTCATCAACACGAACCAGAGGGACCAGATCTACGTACAAGGAACAAGTCTGCACACATCCTTTCAATGAGCTTCATGCACAAGTCATGGCCCCCAGAAACTTAAAGATACTTGAGCCCTAATTTATGATTATTTATTAGAAGAATCATAATTATTAAGAATTAATAGGGTCATCCTAAAACCTTAAAATCGAACAGTTTCCAAATCTGTTCAAAATAGCTCTGTGATCTTGTCTACTACCAGTGACCAAATTTCAACTAATGGGCTGGCAGAGGCTCCATCACCAAATCTCTCCATGAGTTATACACAGCCCACCCCTCCTAACCTTTAGGCAACTTTCTGCCCTTACCAGTTCCCAGAAAATTTCCCCATTTTCCCAATCCTGGCCAATCCTTTACTCATACAGGGTAAATTCAAAATACAAAAATATAAGCCACACTGGGATGACGGTATGGCAATAAGTACGTTAACAGGAAAGAAAGAAAATGGTTTTCACAAAGGAGGGCAATGGAAAGCTCAACTGAAACTGGGAACCATTGGCAAAGCTACATACAGAAGAGGGGTAAAGGGTAAAACACTGGGAAAGGCAACAAGGAAACTGCATAATAGAGCTGAAAAGGGGGAAGATAAGATCATAGAAAAAGGGGGAAGAGACAGACATGAAAACAAAAGGGTGATAGAATTTTTAAACCAAGAACTGTAAGTAGAATAGTGTATAATTATGAATTAGATGCTGTGGTCACATGGCTATATAGGAAGGGCATCACCCCCAAAGAGAGGTAAGGAGCGCTCATAAAAGACTCAGGCAGAAGGTCCCCAGACTCACACATGCAGTAAGCAAGCAAGCAAGGTGGACACTGGAGGGAAGGGCACAGGGTGGTGGGAAGGGAAAGAGGGCGGGGGTGGGGGTGGGGGGAGAATGGAGGAAAATCCAGCTGAAGTGGGAATGTGTAAAGGCAAACTGGTGGAATCCAGAAAGGGCCGAAGAGGAATCTCCTTTGTACTAGAAAATGTTTGAATGGAAATTTGGGTGCACTTGAAAATGGGGTTACTCACTGTGGAGGATTCCCTGTTTCTCTTCCTGAGTACAGGCAACCTCAGCACACCTGGGCAGCTCCTCCCAGCGACTGGGAGGATTTGGATAGCCCTGTTCCCTTCTCTATGCCATCACATCCTACACTACAAAGGAAGTCAAAGTGCCAAGAATTACACGATGAGAGGCAGGAAGGAAAGGCAGCATGGGGAAAGCCACCCTGCACTCCCGCAAGACAGAGGATGGAGACGGAGAAGAGGAGGTTGCCAGGTGTGAATGAGCTTCACTGAACTAGCTGTGAAAATATTAATAGAACAAAAAGATAGGGAGACATTACCGTCACAGAACAAATCACTGATGCCATCAAAATAATGTGACACACGGCAGAGACATGAATCGGGCTCACAGGCAGCCAGCCTCCGCAACACTGGAGTGGAGAGCAGGGGCATCGCACGCTACCATGCCCAAACCTGCAGGGAAGCCACTGCCCCAGTCCCAGCAATCTCTCGGTCACGAGGTGCTGCTCAGCCTTTTTGCTGCTTATGTTTTCTATGTTTTAGTGAGTTATGCAAAGTTTTCTATTATTACTCAAGCAACTTTGCCTTAGTCTTTTTCCACTGAACGTCTTTAATGCTTAGAAATTTCTTTTATTCAGAAAGCATGCAAATACCTACATATGTATCTTTCAAGAACTATTTTTATTTTTCAATTCACCTGGATTTATGTTTCTATCAAAGTAAAATAGTAATTTACGCCCCCACCTCCTAACAGTAAGACACAGTTCCCCAGTGTAATTTGTTTCATAAGCCACACATGGTTAGCAAGCCTTCCTCTACCATATATATATGAATACTAGGGCAGAGAAAACTTCAAAATGTGGAACCCACAGATAAATGTGGGAACTCTACAAATACAACACACAAAAGCTGAATTGTTCTTGTTGAGCTGGAGATGAGAGCACTCAGAACCCCCGTACTTATTCCCTTTAATGACTAAAGGCACTTCTGGGAATCCTAAGGGCCTCCAGAATAATCTGCACATCACTGTCTTTGGGGCTCATCCAAGGGTCCCACGAGGTCCCACCGATTTTTTCTGTCAATTGCTGTGACAAAGCTATACTGTTTTAATTCTGTAACATTATAATACTCTTCACTCTCTCAATAGGACACTGCTCGCATTATTCCTTCTTAAGTTTCTAATTATTCGCTTCTTTATTATTCCAGATGAAATTGAGATTGGAATTCAATGAAACATCTAATTAAATTCCGAAGGAATTTGCATACATTATCCCACTTAAATTTTATTTTATGACCTATAAAAAGCTTTTTGTTAATTGTTTTATATTTTCAGTTGCAACTTGGAATACACTTTTTTCATACGATAGTCTCACATTTTATTGCTACTACATATGAAAGCTACTGAATTTGAATAATTATTATCCATATGAGCAGCTAATTGAAATCTTAATAGTTTTAATAGTACAGAAAATAGAATCATATTTTCTACAAATAATGTGAATTGGGCCTCCTTTCTAAGAGCTCCGTGTTTGATTTCCCATTCCCATGTTATTTACTTTGGCTCAAACTCGATCTTTCCTAGTCCATTTCACAAAGATTTTTGCTGAAAATTTGAGCTACTTTACAATTCATTTCCTCAAAAACA
Source organism: Otolemur garnettii (assembly GCF_000181295.1). Classification (NCBI taxonomy): domain Eukaryota; kingdom Metazoa; phylum Chordata; class Mammalia; order Primates; family Galagidae; genus Otolemur; species Otolemur garnettii. Next base: position 5,306 of record NW_003853210.1, read on the forward strand.
GGTCCCTAGAATCACCGAGTTTCACTTAGAATAGCTGAAGCTCAAATGATTAGACCTAGCACTGCCAAGAGCAGACTGTAATTACAAACCACTGGCCAGAGAGCACGGGCCCTGCTACACAAATCAGAGGCTGTCACAGTGCTCAATCCTTACATCAAATGCCCTTCTCCCTTCGTAAAACAAATTGTTGTGACTCTCCTTCCCTCTCGCTCTGAAGAGTCGTCGTGCATCTCTCTCTCACGCAGGGAAGTCCTTCCCATTCTCAACTCTTTGTTTCCTTCTGCTTTACTCCAGGAAAGGCTTCAAATCCAACACTTCTCTCCACAAGGGGACCCTCCACGGCTAGGGACACAAAGAATACATCCAACCAACTGCCTTCCTAGGGACGGAGCCTCTGCTTGTCACAGGAGGTGAGCAGATGTGTAGAACTGGCAAAGAAACCAATGAATTTCATCTTCTTTATGTGATTAACTATATCGGAGCCAATCTCAAAGCCATCTAGTTTCATGCGACTTTGAGGCAAGACTATCTCGTTCCAGAAATTTCCTCCCCTCAGACTTCTACATGCTCCAATAGCAAGAAGAAGAAGAAAAACCATGCAAAAAGAGATGACAATATAGTAAAAAGAGAGAGAGAGAGAGGCTTTACCAAATCATTAGGGCACTTCGGGCACAGACCACATCAAGAATGCATTTTTTTTTTTTATATTTTGAGTTTGGTCTTTAAGTACTTTTCTAGTCCAAGAACACTGGCTCTAACATTTCAAGAGTGACTCAAGAATTCCTCTGTGCCTCTCAAACAGAAAACTCATTTTCTGTATCTCTAAGATAAACACATTAGGCTAGCATTCAGTTAAGGGGTAAACTTTTGCCCTTTCCGGCCTTAAATAAAACTTTCTGAGAAAGGTTATTTGATTGCAAAATAAAAAAAAATAGTCTCTATAATTTAAGAATCATTGCAATGATACATGTTTACATTGGTGGAGTCCTCAATGAGTATCCAAGGCCAGGCTTTCTCCCTTTTCCTAACATTCGTGAGTCCTCTTCCCTTAATCCACACTGGCAGTTCATTAAAGCACTTAGCTGCTCAGGGCCTCATGTCTTAGGTAAACAATTATGGGGTTATAACAACAATAAAGCCTTCTACCACTCTCCACCATCACAGGCAGCTTTTACACAGCTCACATTATTTCATTTACTTCTACACAGCATTTGATGCTCACAACTCAGTGAGACGCACAGAGGAGGTATTATTAACATTCTCTGAGATGTACAAAGTTGAATTAATTGGCCCAAGGCCATAAAGCTAGTAAGTAAATGAACAGGATTTCACCATCATGATACTGTTGATGACACAATCTAAATAAAAAAAGAACAGCTAATATTTGTTACATAATTCCTATGTGCTAAATCCTCCAGGAACTTTCCGGTATTACAACAAACTCTAGAATTCATATACTTAACATGCCCTATTTCCACTATTCTTAAGAAACCTCAAAAAGCCATGTCATTTTGATGAGACATGAATTAAGATCACTCCATACTTAGATTATATAAAAACTGACAGCACTTCACACCTGCCCAGTATGCACAGCTCAAGTAAGCTGCTCTCTTAGCATATGTGGTTACTAGTTAAAGCACTAAAGATGATACTTAGCAGTATTCTATTTTATTTGAATGCATTTTATGGTAAAAGTATATGCTACACTAGTATTCATAAAAGTGTTACCTAAAATATATAGAAAGTGTAACGGCCCTGAATCAGTTCTACTTTGCACAGAAGCAGCAACCTCTGAGATCTCACAGCTAGCGAGAAACAGAACTGGCCCATCTGAGGCTGAAGTTTGCTCTTTCTACTAAGTTAAACTGCTCCAAGATACCATCTACTCCAGTAAGAGTAGCCCACATAACAAAATCCCAAACTACAGATGTTGGCCTGGATGTGGAGAAAAGGGAACACTTCTGCACTGCTGGTGGGACTGTAAGCTAGTACGTTCCTTTTGGAAAGAAGTTTGGATAACTGTCAGGGATCTAAAAATTGACCTGTTGTTGGATCCTACAATTTCTCTACTAGGAATATAATCCAAAAGACCAAGAATTACTTAGCAGAAAGGATATTTGCACCAGATTATTGATAGCAGCTCAATTTGTAATAGCCAAGTCATGGAAGAAGCCCAAGTGCCCTGGACCCATGAATGGATTAATAAATTGTGGTACATATATACCATGAGATACTATGCAGCATTAAAAAAAGATGAAACCTTTATCTCTTTTATGTTTACATGGAGGGATCTGGAACATATCCTCCTGAGTAAAGTGTCTCAACAATCGAGGAAAAAGTATCCAATATACTCAGTACTCCTATGAAAACTACTTAAATTTGCTCACACATTCCTGTAAAAAATAGAACACAACCATAGCCCATGATGATGGAGAGAAGTGGAGTGGGAGAGGAGGGGAGAGGGGAGGTTTGACAGGGGGAGAGTAAGAGGAGGGATCACACCTATAGAACATATGACAAGGGTACAAGTCAAATCTGTGAAATGTAGAACATAAATGTTTTGGCACAATAGTCAAGTAAATGAGATGAAAGCTACATTGATTGGTTTAATGTAACCATAGTAGATTGTATAAAAAAACAGCACATTGTATCCCACATATGCATGAATGTATTCATGATCTATGTGTATTTAAACTAATAAAAAAAAAAAAAAACAGGTACACAGAAACTGGGAGCCTATAGTCCAGATAATATTCACAGTGTTTATCTCAAAATCCCCAATTCACCAATCTTACTTATATTAAGAACCATCAGACATTTTCAGGTGCTCTCATATAACGGTTTAAAGTACCTTCCTTTGGTAGTCAAAATTGTCATTGATTAGCATTATCTGTTTAATGACATTCTTGCTGCTATTCTGTGACACTCATGTGATCCAGAAACATTCACATCTATATTTTAGATCTATAAAATATACATGTGAATGTGATCTCATTCACATCTATATTTTCAGATTGCAGCACTATGAAACAGGCTTAAAAAAATAAAGATCAAGTTGACTTGGGGAGATGGGTTTGAGTTGGAACATTTTATAGAATAATGATGAAAGTTATGAGCTTTGGAGTCAGGTGAAATAGGAATCCCTACTCAATCGCTTCTTGATGTCAGGTAAGATATTTTCTCTGAGTCTTAGTTTCTTCTCTTCCTCATTCATAAAAACATTGTGAGGACTAAATGAGATAATGAAAGTAAAGCACTTATTATACCAATACAATAAGCCAAATGACTGCCTACAGCAATGATTGTTAATAAACAGTGGCTAATGGTACTGGCTGAAAAGAATAAGCCCCTTTTGAGCACAGGCTAGAAACACAGATCTTTTCAATGTAAAGAAGAGAGCTATAAGAAAATAATAGACATTAAAAGTAGGCTCTCTTGGCTCAGCGCCTGTGGCTCAAGTGGCTAAGGCACCAGCTACATACACCTAAGGTGGCGGGTTCGAATCCAGCCCGGCCCCGCCAAACAACAATGACGGCTGCAACCAATAAATAGCCGGGCGTTGTGATGGGCGCCTGTGGTCCCAGCTACTAGGGAGACTGAGGCAGGACTCCTTGAGCCCAGGAGTTGGAGGTTGCTGTGAGCTGTGATGCCATAGCACTCTACCAAGGGGGACAGCTTGAGGCTCTGTCTCAAAAAAAAAAAAAGTAAGTTCTCTTGGAGGGTCTCTGGATAAACTAGACAGTTGTTACAATCAGGTTGTCCACATATTCTCAGCCCTCAGACTGCTTCCAAGCTGATCTCACTGCAGATTCACAGGTAAACCTGCACACACGGTGCCTAGTTTCATCCTGGCATACTAATAGGTACTATTCCAATATTTTGGAAGAACAAAATGCTAAACGACCAATTATCTTGTTATACTTGTCACAAATCAAGAAGAAATAGAGAATATCTATAGTAACAACTTACTTCCAACAATATATAAAGACAAATTTGCAAGCAACTATGATATATACCATATCATAGAATATCCATCAAAAGAAAATTCTCTTTTACAGCAAAATTATTTTAGTGTCCCAGGGTCATAAAATCCAAGCACAGCTGAGATAAATGGTTTCTAGATATCTAAAACAGTTTTAAACAGAGTGGTTATTATCTAAATTTGCAGATAAAACTATGCAATTGAAAGGTGAATTTTAATTTCCTGTGGGATTTTGGCAACATTTTCAGTACCTTAGTA
>NW_003853211.1:0-802 GCF_000181295.1 Otolemur garnettii
TTGCTGAGTCCTCTGCATCTTCCTGGCTACTATTGCTTGATGACCTCAAGGCTCAGTTGTTGAATGTAATCTGTTTTCTATTTCACTCATTCCCCAAGTGACATCATTTAGTTTCATGTTTTTGAATACATCAATACCTTCTAAGTTTATGTCTACATTCCTGATTTCTCTTTTGCGTTTCAGATTCTCATATCCAAATGACTATTAAACAGACATTTTTGGACTGGGTAATACTCATCTCAAACTTACCATGTCCAAAACAGAACTTGTGACCTCCCCTGGCACACTTTCCCCAATCTGTTCCTCACCACAGCTTCTTTACCAGTCAGTCAATATCAATTCATCCTTCTACTTACTAAAGTCAAAAACCCTGGTGTTATCCTTTCTTCCCCTCTTTCTCTCATACCCTTCACACAATCCATCAGGAAACTCTACCAGTGCTGCCCACTCATTCCTACTTCACTAATTCAAATCTTAATCATCACTTACTTGTGTTTTGCTAATAGAATTTGTACTGGTTCTTTGGTGTCCACACTTGCTTCCATACTGAATTTGGCAGAGTGTCTGAGTAATATTTTTTAAAACTAGGTAAGAGCATATTTTCCTCTGTTTAAACCTCATTAGTGTCTTCTAATCTCAGTGTTAAATCCAAATCCCTTCTCTGGATCATGACCTTTTAGGCCCAATGGACTCTTATCTCTCTAATCCATCTTCAATCATATCCTCCTCCTTTATCTTCTATCCCTCCCATCTTTCCTCTCTTTCCCATCTCTCAAGCCCTTCTCCCTCTACTGGTGGTGGA
>NW_003853211.1:1233-2085 GCF_000181295.1 Otolemur garnettii
TAAGTGACTTTATAATTAAGCAAACTCTGTTGGTGGTTAATATTTCATATATCAAATTATTTATGCCTTTGAGATATAAAAAATAATGACATCTATTTTCAGCATGGAAAGAACAGAGTTCAAATCTTGGATCTACTTTTATTAACTAGTTAATACTTTGGCAAGTTACTTTCTTTGAGCCTCATTTTTGTAACATGTTAAAACATGAAGATACCCACCTTGGTTGTAAAGATCAATCACGTTCATTTAAAGTTGTCACTGAATATATAGTATTGGCGACAGCAGAAGAAGTAGTGATTATTTCTCCCTAAGTCACAGAATAGGAAGTGCATCTCATCTGGAAATTAGGTATCCTCAGAATCCCTGCCTGGACTAAAATAAACAGAGATAGTGAGAAAAACAGCATGGTACTAAGACCCCTGAGATCACAGCAATTCTGGTGCCTTCTGCAGACAGAAACCTTCTGTGAGCAGCCTAGGAGTCCATCTGTATCAGACCTACTCAGAGACAGCTTGAGAGAAAATCTCCTTCCATGGTGATGGAAGGAGATGAATTTGGAAGTATTCTATCTCAGGAAGTTTCTAAATTTCAGAGGAGAAAAAGACCTGGCCCAGTTTTCTAGGTCTTCTCAACAGCCTGAATTATACACAGTGAACATTAGTTGACTGATCAAATAAATGGAATACAGCATCTGCAAGTGTGAAGTTGTTGCTGTGCCATGTAAACTTAAAGTTGTCATAAAATCTTCCCTGCTAATCTATAATAACAAAAGATGCATAATTCTCTCTAAAGTCAATGCTAACTCCATGAATTCATTTATAGTAATTGCTTCCTATCTTGTTCCTTTTTTTT
>NW_003853211.1:2689-6933 GCF_000181295.1 Otolemur garnettii
GGCAATGTGTAATACTGCTTTAGGCTTCGCAGGATTGCCCAGGATCACCCTTGTATGGGAGCCAGACCAAACTTCACCTGGCCAGAATCTCACAAGAATTAATGTTTTTTAAGAGAAGGTCACTGGCAGGACCTTAGGAAATGAGATCCCAAGACGTGGAACTAATTGTCTAACAGAAGACATTTCACATAGGGAAAGAGGTACTTCCTTGTCTGGCTAGTAGGATATGTGAAGGGAATACAGCCCAGGAATGTGCAAATGTTTTTGAAAGTCCTTTATATGGTTTAAGTTAGGTGAAAGAGCTTTTTGTCTCCCATCGCTTAGGATTAAATAAATTTCTACATAAATTCATTCCTCTCTTTTTTTTTCTTCAAAGAAGTTTGTATGTTTACAGGAACTTTGTATCAAGAGAAAAATAAAAGAAGCACATATAAAAAATTAATTGAAATGTGTTGGTTAAAAAAAAAAGGTAGCAGGAACCTCTTTTGCTAATGGGTACCATAAGTGTTTGTTTGCTTGGTCATACCACAGCCAGTTAGGTACACATGTGATGGATAGAAACCTCATTTTTCAATTAGGAGATCAAAGTTACTAACTAGATGTCAAACTGCTTGAAGTTAGGGCACTCATCTTCCATTTTTCTGTAAATCTCACATTGATTATCACAATGTTGGACATACCAAAAGCCAAGTATGTTTCTCCTAGTATGTAGATTAAATCAGTGTACATAAAATCTGAAATTTCCTAGACACACTGATACATGAAAAGAAGGGGAATTTCTCTTTGGGATTTTTTTGGAGGGTCCCTTTTTTTTTTTTTTTCAACAGAAGTGAGTTTCTACTTTGTTCCAAGCATTGTGATGGAGCTAGGATAGAAACAAGGATGAGAAATCTTCAGCCTTGAAGAATTTAGAGTTCACTGTGGGATGAGGATAAGTGAGATAGGTAAGGTGTAAAAGTAATACAAAATTACCTAAAGTTATATGCAATTGTGAAAAAACTGGCATAGGAATATCAAAAAATGCAGAGGACATCAAAAAGTTTTGCCTGAGAAAAATAGAAAAATCTTTATAAAGAGGTTATGCTTCTTAAAAGAGTATTGAAAGTGTGTAGATACTTAGTAAACACTTTATTATCTACTTTGTTTCCTAACAAATTCATCCCTGCCACCTTCTTTATTAAAACAGGGGACTTGTGATCTATCTTATAGACTCCCAGGAACCCAGAAACCCCAAGTACCACTATATTTTGAGACTTGGAATATAGTTAAACTTTTAATATGTCAAAATAATTTTTATAAAATTGTTTAATATTGTTAAATTTTTAGCATGTTAATCTTTCAATGCAAACATATTATGCAATGCTCATCAGAAAATAAGATTTCTTATAAATGCTTATTCATAGTGTCCCCCAGTAATGAGGATAAGCTCAACATTCAATGATGTGTATATTCGCAGCCTTGTTTGAAGATTAAAGTTTAACTTTCAGATGCCTTCATGAATGTGAGTCTTGGTTTACATGGACATGTTGATTCATCCTTGTGATAAATTACCAGATTCCCAGAAGAGATCTAGTTTGCAGGATGAAAAAAATTAACTTTAAGGCATGTATTCAAGGTATAAATATAAGACCAATATATCCTAAAATTCTAATATAAAATTGAAATTTACAAAGGTTTGGGCATCCAATGTTACCAATAAATAACTTAGTCCAGAATTCTGGAGTCAAAGTAGAGAAGGTTGCTTGAGGAGAATATACCAGATTATTACATGGTATATACCAGGACTGCCAAAAAAAATCATGCACATTTTAAGAGATTTTATACCTGTGCATTACTTTTTGAAGTTGAAGTGAATTTCTGTAGCAACAGATGGTATGATGTTTGCTCAAAAGATGGTATTAATCACATGGATGTTACTATCACCCTGCTACTGACATACACAGGATAGTTTTTTCTCTTAAAATGTGTATACATTTTTTATCATCCTCTGTAATACACCAGATTAGCAACACAACAGCTTCTTAACATTAGCAAAGAGAAGTCTGATGCACATAAATAATACATACAAAATCATATGATTAAGTTCATGAATTTATCCTGGAAAAAGGGCTACATATCTCATTGCTGAATATCACTATGGTCACCCTCAAAGTATTCCCCTTGGGAAGTTGTGCACTAATGCAAGCACCTAGTTCAACCTTCAAAGCAATTTTGAAACTGTTTTTCTGGTATGGCTATCAGAGCTGTCCACATACTAGGTTGAACAATTAAGTTCATAAACTCATCTTAGAAAAATTACTTTGAAGGACAGACTAGGTGCTAGCTTTGGTGTATAGCTTCCCAAGGGGAGTACTTTAAAGGTGACCATAGGGATACTCAGCTATGACATATGTAGCACTTTTTCTTATACAACATCAGCAACCTATTTATGGTGCCATATTTGTATATTTAGTTGATCATTAAAACTGTAGTGAAGGAATGGAAAAAAACTGTCATGATATGTACTACCCCCATTGATTCTTCGAGAATGTTAATGATATATCTCTCCAAGAGACAGAATAGACCTCATCAAACCTCAATATCAAAATTAATATCTACTCTCCAAAGGAAAAGATCTACTCCACTAAACTTGTTTTTCATTTGAGAAGGTGTCTTCAGAAATCCTTGCTCTTCTGGGAATAAAGCAGGTCCAGAAGCATATTTGACAGACTATTGGCCAACTCACCACTCTAGCAGTAAGAAAATATTTTGATTTTTTACTTGTTTTCAAAATTATGCCAAAACTTAGTAGTTTAAAACAATACACATTTGTTATGTTATAATTTCTGTGGGCCAGGAGTACAGGCATGGTTGAACTGAGTGCCTCTGGCTCCAGGCCTCTCACGAGGCTGCAATCAAGGCGTTTGTTCACAGTGGCTGCCATCGTTTCACAGCTTCATGGGGAGAAGATTTGCTTCCAGGCTCACTCAGGTGGGTTTTGCCTGTCATCAGGTCTTTGCTGGCTGTTGGCTAGAGACATACATTCCTTTCCACTTGGGCCTCTCTATAGGAAAACTCACAGTATGGCAACTGGCATCCCCCAAAGTGGTGTGTGGCCATGACAGAAGTCACAGTTTTTTTTTAACCTAAACTTTCATCTATTTGTTAGATGTAGTGGTTAGATCACAGTAAAGGAGAGAAGATTACATAAGGTCATAAATACTAGGAGGTGGGATCATTAAGAACTATCTTAGAGTCTGCCTACCTACCACAAAGAGGCCGAGGTAAAATCTGAATAGCATCGTAACTCTAACTCTCCTTCAAGATGCTTTTCTATCCAGGGCTATGTTAACTGTCAATATATGTAGCACTTTGAAGAGGAGACACATCTCTCCATTGTGTCATCTGTTAAAGAATGAAACTTTTCAAATTAAGCTCATGTACTCACACACATACCTACGGACACAAACAAATTACACTTCTAACTATGAGTACAAAATAGTAAAAACATTCTAGACTTCTGTTTCTTATGTGTCACACCATTTTCTAAACCTGATTTGATTATTAAGCAAACTTCTGAAGAATGTGCACCATTGTGAAAAGGAAATTTCATTTTTCACAATTCTTGGACTCTTCGTATGAGTTTTTATGGGTGGAACCTGAACACTTCAAGTTGTTGCTTCTAATTTCCTCTTTAATTAATATAGACGGGAATAAAATGAAAGAATGTATTTTATTAGTTTTATGTTATTTCTTTATTCATGTCCCTTCCATTACTCCTCCCTGTCTGCTGGTTCATTCACCTCAATAAAGTTCACAAAAATTGAGCTTCTACTGTTCCATTTGAGGCAGTTTTATGAAAATGACCTTGCTTTCCAAAAAAAAATTGTGTTCAATTGTAACAACAACTTTATTAAGTGATAACTTGACACTTACAAAGTCTAAAGTTTTAAACTCTCACCATAAGCAATGCAACAAAAGTAGTTTTAGATCTTTTGACAATAGTAAGATACTTTTTTACCTGCTGCTAGCTCAAACATAGTTTAACACATTTGCATCATTTTTCCAACATAAACACTTTTGAAAACAACCCAGATGTACACAATTTCTGCCAAAAGGAAAGTTTTCCACAATACTGTTTACAAATTAAAATGGAATCTAAATCGTGTTGAATAAATTTTAAATAGTTGGCATCTCTATATTTTCTATTTCAAACTCTTAAACTTTACTTGCATGCTGGGTATAACCAGTGGATATTCCACAAG
>NW_003853211.1:8707-9535 GCF_000181295.1 Otolemur garnettii
CCAGTGGGAAGATAAGAAAATGAATCTCAAATTAGCATAGTTATCCAAATTCAAGCATGGCCTTCACTTGTGTGTTAGTGGCCTCTCATATTGTAGATTACCTTGTAATGCTAAATATATTTTGTTTGTCTTGAGCTGTGAAGCTTTACTAGAGACTATCCCCTAATGATTAGGTACATTATGAATATGTAACTTCAGCTGGGCCTTCAACAGTGCTCAATAACTCCCTTTATTTTTAAATTACCACTATGTTGCATACTTGCATATGATATTGTATTGAATACCTATCTATAATTGTTCCAAATGTTTTCCATATCATAAGTCCCCCATGTAGTCATCACCTCATGCACTCATAGCAAATTATCTCACCATTTACTTCTAGGTTCAAGGCTATTTAATATAAGTACTTCTAACTATAACCTGAGTCGAAAAATCTTCATATTTTCTGTGCAAATTATTATTAACAAATATGCCATTCCTCCTTCTATTCACCTGGTAGAGGTATAGTTCCTCACCCTTTGAAGTCAGGTGAGGCCAGGTGACTTGCTGTGGTCCACTGAAATGGGAATGGGGCATTTCCAAATGGCAGCGAGTGATCGGACCTGTCCTCTTTCCCTGAGTTTTAGCTCTTGGCACTGCTCCAAATTGTGTCTGTTCCATCTTCCTGAGTCTTGAAGTAGAGTTCAGGGTCGAATAGACTTCAGCCTCCCAGCAATTGAAGAATCATTCTTGAGCAAGAAGTAAACCTTTGTGTTGTTAGTTCACCAAATTTGGGAGTTGTTTGTTACTCTAACCAAAACCTAGTGTGAGTGGTGATGGGAAAAAAAA
>NW_003853212.1:0-3426 GCF_000181295.1 Otolemur garnettii
AGTAGCTCTGGCCCCTTCAGGTGACAGGTGCTTCTGACAGGTGCCCACCTCCTACAGAACCTGAGTGTGAGCCCAGGGAGAGGAGCTGGAGGAGGAGAGACGAGGCCACGGTGTGGGCCAGCTGCTGGGGCAGGGGACTGAGCCTCGGCCCTGCTCCTGCTCCATCCTAGCTGTGCCATGTCCAGCTCCCCAGGGAGCCAGCTGGGCCTTCCTGACCTCAGAATGGGGGACCTGACAATTGTAGCTGTGTGGTCAGTGATGTCCTGTGTTGTGTCTTGTCTACCAGAGCACAAGTGCACACCTGCTTGTTGGACCATAGGTCAATACTTTGGTAATGGAGATGACAAGGATTTGTTCCAAAACCCATGGATGTCCATTGGGACTCTCCTGTGGGGTTTCTCATAATCACAAGGTTCCAGTTGCCATCACCAGGTCCTGTATCATGATGGAGGCTACAGGGTTCTGGGCCCCACTCAGCAGGACGGCTCACACCAGGGCCTGGCCTGCCTCAGAACCTCCTGCCCTGGGGCCACAGCCCATGGGTGACCTTCTCTGGCTCCTGGCGTGTGACAGAAACAGCCTCCCCAAGTGCACAGCATGCTGCTCTGGGAACCTGTGTGACCTCCCAAGCTTTATTCCCTTCCTGTGGAAACTGATGATACAGTGATATGTGCTGTACTTTGTGAGAGACACTCAGCACAGCCCCGACAACTACACCCTAAACAGCTCAGCTCACATGGAGGGAGGAAGCCCATGGTCTGTCCCCACCCTCAGAAGGGCAGGGGTCTCACCAGAGCTTGCAGGACTCCTGACAGGCAATGCATATCTGACCCCGTGACCACAGCACGGCACAGCGTTGGGTGTTCTCCTGGGGTCCATATGGTCCAGCCCCCACGGATTGTGTCATGACAGGGAATGGAGGGTGATGACACTGGGGACAAGTGTGAGTGGCTGCTTCCTCCATCCCTCATGGGTGTCCTGGCTCTGACCTTCTGGGACCCATTCAACTCTTTTAAGGGCTGGTCCCATGAACTCACATATGGGCCTCGGATGTTGTTACAGACCTCACAGGAGAGGACAGGTGTCCCAAACAGTGTGACCAGCTGGAAATCCCCTTCCTCTCAGTGAAAAGCAGCCCAAGGATGCTCCAGGAGATGTGCCTCAGATGGTTTTGAGATGAGAGGTCTCTCCTCCTATGCTGGGATGTGACTGACCCTGGTGAGCACGTACAAATACCACCTTGGGCCCTTTCTCTAAACTCTCTTCATTTTATCCCCAGGGACCAAATTCAACTAAAGTTATGAGTGATGTGTGCAGAGTGTCTCTCTGGGGTGTTGAGAGCTCTGGGGAAAGGTGGAGGAGATGGCTGAGAGCCCTGTCAGTATTCCTACTGCTGCTGAATTGTGTAATTAGAAACGATTATGAGGGTAAAATACAAGGCCGATTTTACTATTGCAAAATAAAAATAGTGCACACTCTGTAGTGAAAAGAAAAGTAGCTTAGTTGTGAATCAGACACCTCATAACAATTGCAAACTCACTCAAATACCCACTGTTCCTCCTTTTCTATATACTGAACCCTGATTCTCTCTCTCTTGCTCTCACTGTGTCTTTGAAACTGTGAACTATACCCCTCTGTTCCCTCCAAGGTCACACTTCTCCACTTGCTGCCCAAATGGTTATTAAGCCTGGTCACTTTGTTAATAATAGTCACACTGGTTCAAATTCCCAAGCTCACAACTCGGCTGCCAGCTGTGTGGGGCCAGCATTTCCCAAGCAGGGTTACTTGCAATCAGAGGCTTGGGGAAAAGTTTGACAAAAGCTACCATCGTAAAGGACAGTGTGCATTGGTGGCAGTGGCCCTTTCCCTGCACGACAGGACCGAGCAGGCTGTGCAGTGAGAGGCACACCCTGTGCCCCAGGACCCAGATCTTTGTGCGCTGCTGAGATGCGGCTGCAGTGTCAGTGGAACCATATCCAACATCGTGTCCACTTCAAATTAATCCCCATGGGGGAGGTCAGCACAGCTTCTGTGCTCTGAGCTGCACCGAGGGACACGGGCGGCTGGGGATGTCCTACCCCTGACATGCATTCGGGGACAGGGTGTGCTGGAGGAGTGGGAGGGAGGGAACCTGCTGTCTAAAGGTGGATTTCCCACCCCGCATCTCAGCTGCTCATCACCCACCTGGCCTGTGTGTACCTTGGACATGTGGGTCACATGGGCCAGAAGTGAGGGGACGGTGAGATGTTCACATTTCCCATGTCCTCCCTGGCTGTATCACTCACCCCTGTACAAACCCTTCCTTACACTCTGCTCCATAGCGGGACTGACTCTGATCAGTGACTCTGGGAAGTGCAGACAGGTGGAGGGGCCGGGACAGTGTCCATCCCACCAGCCAGTGAGCACATCTCTGCAAGGATCAAGGTTTCAATGGATGACACATGTGGAGTGACCAGAAAGCTAAATCTTAGAGAACCACAATACTAAGGGAATCCAGACATATTTCCAGGCTCCTCGGTGGAGTGAGCATAGCTCTGTGTGTCCCAGGCTCACTGGGAGCTCCCGGGAGATCTGAGCTGGGAAGTGACAGGTTTCCCGCCCTTTCAGCACAACCTGGGTCAAATGAAGGACCCCAGTCCCTGACCTTTTCCCTGAGAATGTGGGAGCCTGGAGAGTAGGACCAATGTCTTCTTCACACTGTTCATGGGGACAGAGATGCTGATGGTGACACTGATGGGGGGATATGAGGGCACAGCTGAGCTCTAGTGGCAGGAACTTGTGGGGCTCCAGTGACCTGCAGCTGCTCTGACTGGGAGGGGAGAGTCAGTCTTGGCTCCTAAATATGGATGAAGTCTGGGTCCCTATCTGGTGTCACAGGTGTGTCTCAGGACCTTGTTGCTTTTGGAAGAGCTACAGCCTGTCCTCTACCTCCCATTCCGTCAGTCACAAAACAGGAATCAGAGAAGGGAATTTCTGCACTCCCAGGGGGTTACAGAAGCCACACTCTCCTGGCTCCCTGCACACAGCACATGGACCTCAGTGTGTGGCTGTGCAGGGCAGCTGTTCACACTGCTACCCAGTGAGACTGGACTCCCTGGTCCTCACCCTCCTGGGTGACAGGTGCTGTTAGGGAACCTGGGGGAGGGAAGCCCCTGCTCTGAGTGTCCTCCCCCAGCAGGGGGCGGCAGAGCTGCAGCCTGGAGTGGCAGCAGGGATGCTGGGGCTGCCCAGGGGGCCTGTCTTGGTTGCAGTGACACAACCTCCTCACTGAGGGACCACAGAATCCCCACACTCCAGACCTCATGTCCTGTGCAGAGACATTGACCCTGGCGCCCTCACAGAGACAATGGGCCCAGGTGACATCCTCAGTCAGGTGGGTTCTGGTGCCTTTTCCAAGTTCACAGGAAACATTGGAAAGACACTTGC
>NW_003853212.1:3446-5402 GCF_000181295.1 Otolemur garnettii
TGTTGCCCCATAAGAAAAATCTCTGTTCACAGGTCCCAGGAAGCTGTGCCACAGGCTGAGTGTCTCACATACCTGTGACTTTTTCTCTAAAAACTTTACTTTTAGGTTTCTTTGATGATTTGAAAATACCAAGTGTAGAAATTTTTAGAGAGAAAGAAGAGAAGCTTCCTGTAGGTCCCCTCCCATGACAGCTGATGTCTGATTTTCAAGGAAGGGGGATGATAGATAAAAAGGAAATCACTCCCATATGACTATTGTAATTAGACTGCTGCATGTACTGTTCCCATTTCATGCCAGTGGACCATGAGCTGTCCACACGCCGTATTGTATCCACAGGATCCCTGAGACCTAAGTGACAATGTAGGATCACTCCAGAGAGACAGATGTTCAAAAGCTGCCCCAGTTCCTCCTGATCAAGGACTTCTTGTTGGTTTTCTGATCAGTCCAAAGGGTCCAGAGAGTTGGTCCCCCACTCAGGCCCTGCCCTGCCCCTGTCCAAGTGCAACAATGTCCCTCACAGGTAGGGACCCTGAGGGGGAAGCTTCTCCATCGAGGCAGGACACTGTGGGTGAGGGCTTCCCACACCCTCCTACCCCAGACCAGGCTGGTCGCAGTGCCCCAAGAAGAGGTTGCTGTCAGGGGTCTAGGGGCTCCTAATTCTCCTTTCTCAGATCCTCCTGAGTGACCTTGGGATTGTATGTCTCTCTCAGACCTGTCTCTTCCCTGTCCAGTGCACTCCCCAGATTCTATGCTCCTGAGTCATAGAACTAGAGAATTTCAGAGGAAGCAATGGTGGCCAAGACCCCAGGAAGCTGGCACAATATCTGAAACCCAGGTAGCAGAACAGTTCTCCACAGGGCGGCCTGGTGGCCACAGGGTGGAGGGACCTGGAACCCGTCCCGAGCATCTCCAGATCTAGGTGAGCTAGGCAAGGGCTTGGGTCGTGTGCTGATCTCATCTACATCACACCTGTTTTCACCCCAGAGCAGCATCCTGAGACACCCCAATTTATGCTAAGCAACAGGGAGAAGAACCTAATTTATTACTAGGAAATGTCCCTTAGGTACATCTCAATACACATCATTCCTGTCCCAGATCCTTCATATATGGAAACGTCACCAAAGACCCAACGTGGTTTGAATTCCCGCCCCTCAGGTTGCCACTGTCCCATCCAATCCTCAGACTCACCAGACTCTTCCCCACAGAGACTGACTGAGTGCTTCTCTCACACTCCTGTGCCTTGAACCTGTCTTTTTCTTTTTCTTTGAGGCAGAGCCTCAAGCTGTCACCCTGAGTAGAGTGCTGTGGCATCACAGCTCACAGCAACCTCCAACTCCTGGGCTCAAGTGATTCTTCTGGCTCTACCTCCCAAGTAGCTGGGACTATAGGTACCCACCACAATGCCTGGCTATTTTTTGGTTGCAGCCATCATTGTTGTTTGGCAGGCCCAGGCTGAGTTCAATGCTGACTTTTCCTGTCAGGTATGCCACGGCGACATTGCCCACATTGACACAGGCAGATGGGGAACTGAGACACTAATCCCTGCCTCATCTGTGTCACCCTTTCACTCCTGTCATGGAGAATTGTAGACACAGCCATGAGCAGAGCTGGCACTCACAGGCAGGCTTCGCAGAGGGTGGGCAGGTGTGGACGTTGCCTGGCAGTGCAGACATGGAGACCAGCTTGAGTAAGAGTGAGCCACCATCTCTACTAGCCTGGCATTGTGGTGGGCGCCTCCAGTTCCAGCAACTCAGGAGGCTGAGGCAGGAGGAAGACCTGAGCCCAGGAGTTTGTGGTTGCTGTGAGCTGTGATGACACCACTGCACACTATCACGGGAGAGAGAGGGAGACGCTATCTCAGAAAAAGAAAAGGAGGAGGAGGAGGGAAAGGAGGGGGTGGGTTAGGGGCAGTAGAAGAAGCAGGTAAAGAAGAAGAAAGAGATGAAGGAGGAGCAG
>NW_003853212.1:5422-11575 GCF_000181295.1 Otolemur garnettii
CAGAGACAATGGGCCCAGGTGACATCCTCAGTCAGGTGGGTTCTGGTGCCTTTTCCAAGTTCACAGGAAACATTGGAAAGACACTTGCCTAGAGTAGAAGAAATGAGGGTAATAGACGCCAGTGTGCTGTGGGGTGGGAATGTCACAGAAGAGGTGACACCCTTTGTGCAGTGACCCTGGAGGGTGAGCCCCCCACGGAAGGTGTGTGGTGGTGAGTGACCAGATTGTGGAATCAGAAATCACTACCCAGCATCTAAATGACCCAGGACCTGATCTAGGGGAAATGACCAGGTGGGACCTCAGTGATTGAGGAAGATGATGGCCTGTGACTCCCTCATGCTGGGTCTGCTGTGATCTGTCATGTCAGCAGCTCTCAGCTCAGCCCCATGGCCAGGCTCCCTGCTAAGCCTGCCCAGGACACACCACAGCCAGGATGGTTGGGACAGTGCTAGTGGGGTCAGTCCTCAGGAAGGGGATGGTGATCCAAGGACTTGGATCCTGAGTCTGATTTGCTGTCCTGAGAAGCAGACCTGAGAAGCAGGGGCCCCAGCCCTCCCTGCTCAGTCCCTGTGCTGTCCCCTCAACTGGTTGAGTGAATCTGTCAAGGAGGAGGCCCAGGGGAAATCATTTGCATATACCCCAAACACTCAGCAGTCCCACAGGGTCTGAGAAGAATAAGAGAGGCTGGGGGAGCCCCGCTGTGCTGTGGTCCCTGAGGCAGAGTTGTGGGGGTGTCACCATGGCCTGGAGCCCTCTCCTGCTCCCCCTTCTCACTCTCTGCGCAGGTGCTGTCCCCAGGCCCTGCCCCAGGGTCAGCCACTACAGGACCCCGAGCTCAGCCCAGCACCTGGGTTTCAGGGCAGGGCCCCTGGGAAGGGTCTTTAATTCTGAAGCTCTTCCTCCTCTTCTGTCTTGCAGGTTCTGTGTCCTCCTATCAGATCACACAGCTGCCCTCGGTGTCAGTGTCCCCAGGACAGACGGCCAGGATCACCTGCTCTGGTGATAAACTTGATGAAAGATACATCTCCTGGTACCAGCAGAAAGCAGGCCAGTCCCCTGTGCTGGTGATATATGAAGATAGTAAGCGGCCTTCTGGGATCCCTCAGCGGTTCTCTGGGTCCAGCTCAGGGAACACGGCCACCCTGACCATCAGTGGGGCCCAGGCAGGGGACGAGGCCGATTATTACTGTGCCAGAGCTGATGATAGTGGGAGCAGCATTCAGTGACTCACAGTGACACAGACAGATGGGGATGTGGGACAGGAACCTCCCCAGCCTCACTCTCACTCTCTGAGCTCTGCCCATGACCTTGGTCTCAAGTCACTCAGTTCCTTGTCAGTGTACCCCAGGAACACAAATAGCAGGCCACTTGAATTCTGATTTCCCCACAAACTATCTCAGGAAAAGAAAAGGAGGAGGAGGAGGGAAAGGAGGGGGTGGGTTAGGGGCAGTAGAAGAAGCAGGTAAAGAAGAAGAAAGAGATGAAGGAGGAGCAGAGTCATAAACTAGAGTGTAAATATCTCATGTATAATTGTCCATGGATTACATGTCAAATGATCTATTTTTGTATGTGAGCCTCCTGTGAGCTCACCCAGCCACCCTCAGTGTCAGTGGCCCTGGGACAGACAGCCAGGATCACCTGTGGGGGAAACAATATTGGTAGCAAATATGCTTACTGGTACCAGCAGAAGCCTGGCCAGTCCCCTGTGCTGGTCATCTATTATGATAGCAGCTGGGACTCCGGGATCCCTGAGCGGTTCTCAGGCTCCAACTCAGGGAACATGGCCACCCTGACCATCAGCAGGGGCCAGGCTGGGGATGAGGCCGACTATTGCTGTCAGGTGTGGGACAGTGGCATTGCTCACAGTGACACAGGCAGATGGGGAAGGGAGACACTAACTCCTGCCCCATCTTAGTGAGACATGAACCCCTGCCCCATCTATGTCACCCTTTCCCTCCTGTCAAGGAGGATTATAGATGCAGCCATGAGCAGGGCTGGCACCCACAGGCAGGCTTTGCAGTGGGTGGGCAGGTGTAGACATTACCTGGCAGGAACTGAAGTGGAGACCAGCCTGAGCAAGAGTGAGCCACCATCTCCACTAAAAATAGAATAACTAGCTGGGCATTGTGGTGGGCATCTGTAGTCCCAGCAACTCAGGAGGCTGAGGCAGGAGGATGGCCTGAGCCCAGGAGTTTGTGGTTGCTGTGAGCTGTGATGACACCACTGCACATGACTGGGGAAGAGAGAAGGAGACCTTGTCTCAAAAAAAAAAAAAAAAAGAAAGAAAAAGAGGAGAGAGAGGAGGAGGTGGGGTATGGGGAGTAGAAGCAGGTAAAGAAGAAGAAAGAGATGAAGGAGGAGCAGAGCCATAGACAAGTGTGTAAATATCTCCTGTATAAGTGTCCATTGATTACATGTAGAAATGATCTATTTTTGATATGTTGGGTTTCTTAAATTATATCAGATCATTATTTTGTCATTTCAGTTGTATGTGGTGTCAGAACGTTGCATCACATGGCTATAGGATGAAGTAGCTCTGGCCCCTTCAGGTGACAGGTGCTTCTGACAGGTGCCCACCTCCTACAGAACCTGAGTGTGAGCCCAGGGAGAGGAGCTGGAGGAGGAGAGACGAGGCCACGGTGTGGGCCAGCTGCTGGGGCAGGGGACTGAGCCTCGGCCCTGCTCCTGCTCCATCCTAGCTGTGCCATGTCCAGCTCCCCAGGGAGCCAGCTGGGCCTTCCTGACCTCAGAATGGGGGACCTGACAATTGTAGCTGTGTGGTCAGTGATGTCCTGTGTTGTGTCTTGTCTACCAGAGCACAAGTGCACACCTGCTTGTTGGACCATAGGTCAATACTTTGGTAATGGAGATGACAAGGATTTGTTCCAAAACCCATGGATGTCCATTGGGACTCTCCTGTGGGGTTTCTCATAATCACAAGGTTCCAGTTGCCATCACCAGGTCCTGTATCATGATGGAGGCTACAGGGTTCTGGGCCCCACTCAGCAGGACGGCTCACACCAGGGCCTGGCCTGCCTCAGAACCTCCTGCCCTGGGGCCACAGCCCATGGGTGACCTTCTCTGGCTCCTGGCGTGTGACAGAAACAGCCTCCCCAAGTGCACAGCATGCTGCTCTGGGAACCTGTGTGACCTCCCAAGCTTTATTCCCTTCCTGTGGAAACTGATGATACAGTGATATGTGCTGTACTTTGTGAGAGACACTCAGCACAGCCCCGACAACTACACCCTAAACAGCTCAGCTCACATGGAGGGAGGAAGCCCATGGTCTGTCCCCACCCTCAGAAGGGCAGGGGTCTCACCAGAGCTTGCAGGACTCCTGACAGGCAATGCATATCTGACCCCGTGACCACAGCACGGCACAGCGTTGGGTGTTCTCCTGGGGTCCATATGGTCCAGCCCCCACGGATTGTGTCATGACAGGGAATGGAGGGTGATGACACTGGGGACAAGTGTGAGTGGCTGCTTCCTCCATCCCTCATGGGTGTCCTGGCTCTGACCTTCTGGGACCCATTCAACTCTTTTAAGGGCTGGTCCCATGAACTCACATATGGGCCTCGGATGTTGTTACAGACCTCACAGGAGAGGACAGGTGTCCCAAACAGTGTGACCAGCTGGAAATCCCCTTCCTCTCAGTGAAAAGCAGCCCAAGGATGCTCCAGGAGATGTGTCTCAGATGGTTTTGAGATGAGAGGTCTCTCCTCCTATGCTGGGATGTGACTGACCCTGGTGAGCACGTACAAATACCACCTTGGGCCCTTTCTCTAAACTCTCTTCATTTTATCCCCAGGGACCAAATTCAACTAAAGTTATGAGTGATGTGTGCAGAGTGTCTCTCTGGGGTGTTGAGAGCTCTGGGGAAAGGTGGAGGAGATGGCTGAGAGCCCTGTCAGTATTCCTACTGCTGCTGAATTGTGTAATTAGAAACGATTATGAGGGTAAAATACAAGGCTGATTTACTATTGCAAAATAAAAATATTGCACACTCTGTAGTGAAAAGAAAAGTAGCTTAGTTGTGAATCAGACACCTCATAACAATTGCAAACTCACTCAAATACCCACTGTTCCTCCTTTTCTATATACTGAACCCTGATTCTCTCTCTCTTGCTCTCACTGTGTCTTTGAAACTGTGAACTATACCCCTCTGTTCCCTCCAAGGTCACACTTCTCCACTTGCTGCCCAAATGGTTATTAAGCCTGGTCACTTTGTTAATAATAGTCACACTGGTTCAAATTCCCAAGCTCACAACTCGGCTGCCAGCTGTGTGGGGCCAGCATTTCCCAAGCAGGGTTACTTGCAATCAGAGGCTTGGGGAAAAGTTTGACAAAAGCTATCATCATAAAGGACAGTGTGCGTTGGTGGAAGTGGCCCTTTCCCTGCACGGCAGGACCGAGCAGGCTGTGCAGTGAGAGGCACACCCTGTGCCCCAGGACCCAGCTCTCTGAGTGCTGCTGAGATGTGGCTGCAGTGTCAGTGGAACCGTATCCAACATCGTGTCCACTTCAAATTAATCCCCATGGGGGAGGTCAGCACAGCTTCTGGGCACTGAGCTGTGCAGAGGGACATGGGGGGCTGAGGATGTCCTACCCCTGATATATATTCAGGGACAGGGTGTGCTGGAGGAGTGGGAGGGAGGGAACCTGCTGTCTAAAGGTGGATTTCTCATCCCCACATCTCAGCTGCTCATCACCCACCTGGCCTGTGTGGGACACATGGGCCAGAAGTGAGGGGACAGTGAGGTGTTCACATTTCCCATGTCCTCCCTGGTTGTGTCACTCACTCCTCCCTTACACTTTGTACTCCATAGCGGGACTGACTCTGATCAGTGACTCCGGGAAGTGCAAACAGGTGCGGGGCCGGGCCCTTCAGGGACCGTTTCTATCCCACGAGCCAGTGAGCCCATCTCTGCAAGGAGCAGGGTTTCAATGGATGACATATGTGGAGTGACCAGAAAGCTAAATCTTAGAGAACCACAATACCAAGGGAATCCATGGCTCCTGGGTGAGTGAGCATAACTCTGTGTGTCCCAGGCTCACAGGGAGCTCCCGGGAGATCTGAGCTGGGAAGTGACAGGTTTCCCACCCTCTTAGCACAAACTGGGACAAGTGAGGGGCCCCAGTCCCTGACTTTCTGTTTCCTGAGAATCAGAGACCCTGGAGAGCAGGACTGATGTCTTCTTCATGCTATTCATGGGGACGGAGATGCTGATGGTGACAGTGATGAGGGGATGTGAGTGCACAGCTGAGCTCTAGGGGTAGGAACTTGTGGGGCTCCAGTGACCTGCAGCTGCTCTGACTGGGAGGCGGAGAGTCAGTTTCCAAACTAGGGAGGATGTCTGGGTCCCTATCTGGATTCACAGGTGTTTCTCTGGACCTTGTCTCTTTGCAGAAGAGCTACAGCTTGTCCTCTACCTCCCACCCCTTCCTTCACAAAGCAGGAATCAGAGAAGGGAATTTCTGCACTCCCAGGGGGTCACAGAAGCCTCATGCAGCTTGCTCCCTGCACACAGCACATGGACCTCAGTGTGTGGCTGTGCAGGGCAGCTGTTCACACTGGTATACAGAGAGGCTGGACTCTCTGGTCCTCACCCTTCCAGGTGACAGGTGCTGTGGGGGAACCTGAGGGAAGGAAATGCCTGCTGTGAGTGGCCTCCCCCAGCAGGGGGCGGCAGAGCTGCAGCCTGGAGTGGCAGGAGGGAGGCTGGTCTGCCAGGGCCTCCCTGGGATGTAGTGACAGATCCCCCTCATTGAGGGACTACAGGACCCACACACTCCAGACCTCATGCCCTGTGCAGAGACAGGGATCCTGGTGCCCTCACAGAGACAATGGGCCCAGGTCATATCCTCAGTCAGGTGGATTCTGGTGCCTTTTCCAAGTTCACAGGAAACATTGAAAAGAAACTTGCCAAGAGTGGAGTAGATAAAGGTGACAGACGCCAGTGTGCTGTGGAATGGGGATGTCACAGAAGAGGTGACACTCCGTGTGCAGTGACCATGGAGTGTGATGCCTCCACAGAAGGTGTGTGGTGGTGAGTGACCAGACTGTAGAATCAGAAATCACTACCCAGCATCTAAATGACCCAGGACCTGATCTAGGGGAAATGACCAGGTGGGACCTCAGTGATTCTGGGGACC
>NW_003853213.1:0-2194 GCF_000181295.1 Otolemur garnettii
CCTTTTGGGACTTCCATCTTCTTTGATTTGAAATGAGGGAAATAGACTTTATCAGTAAGCTCTAAAGTCTGAAGCCATAATGCCACATTTGTAACTCTCTCATGGACATTGGACATGATATTCATCAGAGAAAGTGTTTCCACTGGGCTCCTCCAAAGGAAGTAGGGCGTAGGAACGGGAGGCAAATGAGATACCAAAAAACAACTGTTATTTAATCAGAAAATGGGAGGATGTAAATTCAAGGGCAGCTGCCTCCTACTTCCACTTGTTCATTCCACAGACACCCATTATGGGCGATATACAAAGTAGACACATCGTCTGGCATGATGGCTGGGACAGGTGGTCATTTCTTTTTATTATTTTTTTTTTTTCAGTTTTTGGCCAGGGCTGGGTTGGAACCTGCCATCTCCAGCATATGGGGTCACTGCCCTACTCCTTTGAGCCACAGGCACTGCCCTACAGGTAGGCATTTCTGTGGATGAATAGGGTTGGAAGATAAAGGGTCTGTTTCTATAACTTTATCTCCTTCAGAGAATATCAGGTTTAGCTCTGAATCCAGCTGATGACTTTATCTGGAAACAATAACATGTTTAACATATGGAGCAGTAAGTTGCTTTTACGTACTTCTGGGCAGCTGCCTCCTACTTCCATTTCTTCATTCCAGACACCCATTACAGGTGATATACAAAGCAGACAGGTAGTGGTTGGTGCTGGGCTGCTTGAGCCACATAGGCGGGCTCACACCCTCACAAGCATCCACCCTGGGCGGGGGGACACAGGGGAGTGCAGACAGTTCCAGCCCGAGTGCTGAGCGCCATGCAGAGGAAGGTGCCAGGTGCCCGGGCACCTGTCCTGAGCATGGGAGGAGCAGAAAGAGAGCAAGATGAGCCCTGGAGATGAAACATGAGTCAGGTTCCAGGGGGTGGGCCTGTAGGGTGGAGTGGGGCAGGTTCATGTCTAACACAGAGGAAACAGAGGCCCAGTCAAGAGAAAGCTGGGTGTCTTTGGGGAATGAAAGTCACTGTGTGGCAGGAATGTAGACAGAGGACATATTGTATTCAGGGGTGGGGGAGAGCATGCTGAGAGGTAGTAGTGATGAGGGGAGAGGGTGGAGAGGTGAGCAGGGGCCAGGTCACAGGAGCCCCTCCAAGTTGAGAGAGCTTGAATTCTACCCTGAGGCCAAGAAAAACATGAAAGAGATGAAAATTGGGTAGGTTTCAGTTTAAGAAATCATTGAGGCTGGGCTGGGTGGCTCATGTCTGTAATCCTAGCACTCTGGGAAACCCACGTGGATGGATTACATGAGATTGGGAGTTTGAGACCAACCTGAGAGGGAGTGAGAACCTATCTCTACTAAAAATATAAAACTTAGCTAGGTTTTGTGGCAGTCACCTAAAGTTCCAGCTACTTGGGAGGCTGAGGCAGGAGGATCACTTATAACCAGAAGTTTGGGGTTGCTGTGAGCTAGGGTGATGCTACAGCACTCTAGCCTGGGGAACAGAGTAAGACTCTATCTCAACCACAACAACAATAAAATGGTAACAGGAAAATGACTCCTAAGTTTGTAGCCTAGTACTGAAATTTGTTCATCTAATTTTTTTCTTAATCTAGTTTTTTAGTAGACTTCTTTTATTTATTTATTTATTTATTTATTTAGAGAGTCTCACTCTCTTGTCCTAAACAGAGTGCCGTGGCTTCATCATAGCTCAGAGCAACTTTGGCCTGAAGAGATCTCTTGCCTGACCCTTCTGAGTAACAGGGACTACAGGCACCTACCATGATGCCCGGCTAGTTTTTCTATTTTTGGTAGAGACACGGGTCTTGCTCTTGCTCTGACTGGTCTTGAACTTGAAGCAATCCACCCGGTTCGGCCTCCCAGAGTACTGGCATTACAGATGTGACCCACCATGTCCAGCCAGTAGACTTTAGTTTTTAGAACAGTTTCAGCAGGACAGATGTGGTGGCTCACCGCTATAATCCCACCACTCTGGGAGGCCAAGGTGGGCAGATCACCTGAGCTCAGGAGTTCAAGACCAGCCTAAGCAAGAGCCAGACCCTGTCTCTAAAATACAGGTGGCCGTTGTGGCAGGTGCCTGTACTTCCAGCTAACTGGGAGACTGAGGCAACAGGCTCACTTGAGCCCAAGAGTTTGACGTTACTGTGAGCTATGACACCATGCCAGGAGTTTAAAAAA
>NW_003853213.1:2355-6006 GCF_000181295.1 Otolemur garnettii
CTTAGGGTACCACATTGCCTTCCGTTATCGTGTTCCCTGAGGCTCATCCTGCCTGGTATCATTTCTGAGGCTTTCTGGGTTTGTGATGACCGTCACAGTTTTGAGGCATACTGCTCAAGTATCTTATACGATTTCCCTCCACTGGAATTTGTCTGACTTTTTATCATGATTAGAATGGGGTTATAAGTTTTGGAGGAAAGATCACCAAGCTTAAGTGCCATTCTTATTATATCGTATCAAGCAAGCGTCCATACGATCAACATGATTTATCACTGCCGAGATTGACTTCGGTCATGTGGCTGAGGTAGTGTTTGTCAGGTTTCTCTACTGGGAAGTTACTGTTTTCCCCCCTTTCCAACTATGCTCTTTGGGAAGAAGTCACTATGTGCAGGCCTCACTTAAAGAGTGGGACCTTCTGCTCTCCTCTGTGAGGGAAGAGAACCCACATACATTATTTGGAATTGTTCTGCATGGGAGGTTTTGTCTCTTCTCCCCCATTTATTTATTCTGTTATTTCTGTGTATTAACATGAACTTATGGATATTCATTTTATACTTTGTGTTACAATCTAATCCTGACCCAGAGGTGGACTCAGCTGCTTTCCAGGGAACCAGGAATCCTGGGTTCCTTTTATTGGAGAATGGTATTGGAAACAAAGATCTGGGTACAAGGTGTGGTCCACTTGAATTTATTTTAATTTGATCACAAACCTCTCACATTTTAATGTATGCCAGGTTGCTTTCTTATTTTTAATTTTTTTAATTTTTAATTTTTAATATTTTTTGCAGTTTTTGGCTGGGGCTGGGTTTGAACCCATCACTTTCAGCTTATGGGGCCAGGGCTCTACTCCTTTGATCCACAGGTGCCACCCTTTATTTTTTTGAGACAGACTCTCAAGCTGCCCTGGTTAGAGTGCTGAAGGGTCATAGCTCACAGCAACCTCCAACTCTTGGGCTCATGCGATCCTCTTACCTCAGTTTTTTTAAATTTTTTTTTTTAATTTTTAGTAGAGATGGGTTCTCCCTTTTGCTAGGGCTGGTCTCAAACTTGTGAGCTCAAGCAAACCACCCACCTCCGCCTCCCAGAGTGGTAGGATTATAGGCGTAAATCACCAAGACTGGCCAGGTTGCTTTTTTAAAAATCAGTCTAGATGCAACCAGAGAAGCAGATCCTGTAGGAGACATACATGAAGAAATTTCTTGTGGGGAACTGGCTTCTGTGATTTTGGGTCCTGAATAGCAGACTGGGCCTCACAGGCATAGGCTCTGTACAGGGTGAGGCTGCTGTCCACCAGGGTGCTGTCCACAAGCGGAGTTTCTTTTCTCAGGGAGGCTTCTAAGGCTTTTCCCCTACTCAAATTAGGCTCACCCCAGCTGTCTAGGATAAACCTTGTGACTTAGGGTGAACTAATTATGGACTTTAATTACATCTACAGCACACCTCGAGCACACTTAGGTTAGCGTTTGCCTGAATAACTAGGACCTATCCCCTAACCAAGTTGACATATCAAAGAACTATCACAGCTTTAAGGTGTTTTCAATCCAGGAACACTTCTTTTGTTGACCCTGTTCTAAGATGTATGTTTTCTGGATCACTGAAGTGTTCCCTTATGAACCAAAGCTTTTAGATTGTATCATAAATTAATTCCTCAGGCCTTCTTCCACTGAGACAGTAAATACTCTAATCTGTTTGTAATGACCCAGGGTCCCCAAAGTAGACATCATTTATCACACTGAACTAGTGGGGATGTTTCAGGGCCTCTGAGGCCTGGAAGATTCCTTACCTCCCTATCAAGGGACCTCATTGCTCTAGTCCTTTTTTTGGGTTGGGGGAGACAGAGTATCACTATCTCACCCAGGATAGAGTGCCATGGCATCAGTTATGGAGATAGATTTTTAGTAGACTCCCTCCCTCCCTCCCTCTTTTTTTCTTTCTTTCTTTCTTTCTTTGAGACAGAATGTTACTTTGTCGCCCTTGGTAAAGTGCTGTCGTGTGGGTGCCTGCGGTCCCAGCTACTTGGGAGACCAAGGTAGGAGAATCGATTGAGCCTAGGCCTTGGAGGTTGCTGTGAGCTGTGATGCCATGGCACTCTACCCAGGGGGACAGCTTGAGGCTCTGTCTCAAAAAAAATATAAATCCGTTTTCAAAGTTGATCCAACCCCGCTGGAATGTACTGGATGGCCCCACAAGATGCTGCCAGTTTGACTCAGCGCCTATAGCTCAACCGGCTAAGGCGCCAGCCACGTACACCTAAGGTGGTGGGTTCAAATCCCCAGCCCGGACTTGCCAAACAACAATGACGGCTGCAACCAAAACATAGCCGGGCGTTGCAGCGGGCGCCTGTGGTCCCAGCTACTTGGGAGGCGGAGGCAGGAGACTCGCTTGAGCCCAGGAGTTGGAGGTTGCTGTGAGCTGTAATGCCACGGCACTCTACCCAGGGGGACAGCTTGAGGCTCTGTCCAAAAAAAAAAAAAAAAAAAATAGATGCTGCCACTTTAATACACTATGAATCTTACAGGAGTGTTCTTGTCCATCCCATGGGAAAGGTTGATCAGCAACTGCAGGCTCAGAGATGGGGGTTCACCTTCATGAAATTTGACCAGCTTTTCGCACAGGTTTTCAATCAAAGCTTCTTGCTTGTCTGGTTCCAAGATCAGGAGGAGGGATACTAGGCTGTTCATCACACTTGCAACGTCTTTATCATCTTCCTTCGGACACATATCCCAGGCTGCAATAATTTGAGCTAAATCTACACGAAGTCCACCTTCTGGGTTCTCCTCTGACACATCAGCTCCTTTAGATTTCAGATAAGCACAAAGTTCAGCAGCCTGGTCTTCCTCACTGATGTTGATGAAGGCCGGGATGCTCATGGTGAAGGTCTGGGTACTGTGGACACTTGCAAACCACACCGACCGGAAAAGGGAGCTGGGCCGTGCATCGGTGCCACCAACACCGGGCTATTTTTTGTTGCAGTTTGGCCAGGGCCGGGTTTGAACTTGCCACCCTCTGTATATGAGGCTGGCGCCCTACTCGCTGAGCCACAGGTGTCGCTCTCTCCCTCCCTCCCTTCCATCCTTCCTTCCTTCCCTCTTTCTTCCATCTCACTCTGTTGTCCTAAGTAGACTGCCATGGCTTCATCGTAGCTCACAGCAGCAGCTTCCGTCTCTTGGGCTGAAGAGATCCTCTTGCCTGACCTTCCTTTGTAGCAGGGACTACAGGCACCTACCATGATGCCCGGCTAGTTTTTCTATTTTTAGTAGAGATAGGGGTCTTGGTGTTGCTTTGACTGGTCTTGAACTCCAGACCTGAAGCAATCCACCGGCCTAGGCCTCCCAGGGTGCTGGGATTACAGGGGTGAGCCACTGTGCCCAGTCAGTAGACTTCAGTTTTTAGAACAGTTTTAGAGGGGCAGATGTGGTGGCTCACTGCTGTAATCCTACCAATCTGGGAGGCCAAGGTGGGCAGATCACCTGAGCTCAGGAGTTCAAGACCAGCCTAAGCAAGAGCCAGACTCTGTCTCTAAAATATAGATGGGTGTTGTGGCAGGTGCCTGTAATTCCAGCTAACTGGGAGACTGAGGCAACAGGCTCACTTGAGCCCAAGAGTTTGACGTTACTGTGAGCTATGACACCATGCCAGGAGTTTAAAAAA
>NW_003853213.1:6026-6975 GCF_000181295.1 Otolemur garnettii
GCTATTTTTTTTTTTTTTTAGTTGCAGTTGTGATTACAGTCTAGCGGGCCTGGCCCAGGTTTGAACCTGCCAGCCTTGGTGTATGTGCCTGGCGCCGTAACCATTGTGCTATGGGTACTAAGCCATGACACCTAAATTTTGTAGCCTAGTACTGATATTTGTTCATCTAACTTTTTTATTTATCTAGTTTTTTAGTTGACTTCTTTTATTTATTTATTTATTTAGAGAGTCTCACTCTTTTTCCTAAATAGAGTGCTATGGCTTCATCATGCTCAGAGCAACTTTGGGCTGAAGAGATCCTCTTGCCTAACCCTCCGGAGTAGCATGGACTACAGGCAACTACTATGAACCTGGCTAGTTTTTCTACTTTGAGTAGAGACAGGGGTCTTGCTCTTTCTCTGACTGGTCTTGAACTCCAGACCTGAAGCAATCCACCCGCCTTGGCCTCCCAGAGTAGTGGCATTAAAGGTGTGAGCCACTGTGCCCTGCCACTAGACTTTAGTTTTTAAAACAGTTTTAGAGGGGCACCTGTAGTGGCTCACTGCGATAATCCTACCAATCTGGGAGGCCAAAGTGGGCAGATCACCTGACCTCAGGAGTTCAAGACCAGTCTGAGCAAGAGCCAGACCCTGTCTCTAAAATATAGCTGAGTGTTGTGGCAGGTGCCTGTACTTCCAGGTAATTGGGAGGCTGAGGCCAGAGGATCACTTGAGCCCAAGAGTTAGGTTGCTGTGAGCTATGACGCTATGCAAAGCTCAAGAGTTAAAAAAAAAAAGATTAGTTTCAGCATTGCAGAACATCAAGCAGATAATACAGAGAGTTCCTAGTTTAATCAGATGTCCTTGATTTGTACCTGATTTCCTTTTTGTGTCCTAGCATCCCACTTAGGGTACCACATTGCCTTCCGTTATCGTGTTCCCTGAGGCTCATCCTGCCTGGTATCATTTCT
>NW_003853213.1:7568-10391 GCF_000181295.1 Otolemur garnettii
CCCCATCAATGCATCAATGTACAAGGTTATGATTTAATGAAAAATAATTAATTAAAAGAAGAAAGAAGTCACTATGTGACGTGTTCACTGAAGGAGTAGAAACTTATCCTCTCCCTCTGTGAGGGAAGAGTACCTACATAAGTTATTCGGAATTGTTCTGCATGTTTTGTCTCTTCTTCCCCATTGATTTACTCAGTTGTTTCTGTATATTACTATGAACTTGTGGATATTCATTTTATATTTTGTATTATAATCTAATACTGACCCAGATGGGGATTCAGCTGTTTCTCTAAGAAACCAAGGAACCTGTGCTCCTTTTATTGGACAATGGTATTAGAAACAAAGATCTGGGTGCAAGGTGTGGTCCACTTGAATTCATTTTAATCTGGTCACAAACCCCTCGTATTTTAACGTCTGAGTGGTTGCTTTTCTTGAAATCAGTCTAGATTCAACCAGAGAAGCAGATCTTGTAGGAGATATAGATGAAGAAATTTCTTGCGAGGTACTGGTGATTTTGGGTCCTGACTAGGCGGACTGGGGCTCACAGGCATGGGCTCTGTACAGGCTGAGGCTGCCGTCCAAAAGGGTGCTGTCCACAAGTGGAATTTCTTTTTTCAGGTAAGCTCAATCCTGCTTTTAAGACTTTTCCACTGTTCAAATTAGGCCCACCCCAGCTATCTAGGATAATCTTGGTTACTTAAACTAATTATAGACTTTAATTACATCTACAACATACCTTGAGCACACCTAGGTTGGCATTTGCCTGAATAACTGGGACCTACCCCCTGGCCAAGTTGACATATCAAAGAACTATTACACATTTAAGGTGTTCTAAATCCAGAGGAACCTCATTTGTTGACCGTGTTCCAAAAGATTATGTTTTCTGGATCACTGAAGTGTTCCCCTTATGAACCCAAGCTTTTATTTTTATTTATTTAGTTAGTTATTTATTTGAGTCAGTCTCACTTTGTCACACTTGGCAGAGTGCCATGCGTCATAGCTCACAGCAACTTCAAACTCTTGGGCCGAAGCAATTCTCTTGCATCAGCCTGCCGAGTAGCTGGGACTACAGGTGCCGACCACAACACCTGGGTATTGATAGAGATGAGATCTCGCTCTGTCTCAGGCTGGTCTAGCACTAGGAGCTAGGGTAGTCCACCTGCCTCGGCTCCCAGAGTGCTAGGATTCCAGGTGAGAGCCACCACACCCAGACTGAACCAAAGCATTTCGACTATATCAGAAACTACCTACTCTGGCTTTCTTACACCTAGTTATTTAAAGACTTTAATCGTTTGTAATGATGCAGAGTCCCCAACGTAGACATCATTTATCACACTGAGCTAGCAGGGATGTTTCAGGGCCTCTGAGGCCTGGGAGAGTCCT
The DNA here is from genome assembly GCF_000181295.1 of Otolemur garnettii. Taxonomy (NCBI): domain Eukaryota; kingdom Metazoa; phylum Chordata; class Mammalia; order Primates; family Galagidae; genus Otolemur; species Otolemur garnettii. The sequence continues at coordinate 8,952 of NW_003853213.1, forward strand.
TATCTCCCTATCAATGGACCTCATTGCTCTAGTCCTTTGTATTGGTGGGGGAGACAAAGTGTCACTGTCTCACCCAGCATAGAGTGCCATAGCATCAGTCATGGAGATAGTCATCTAATAATGGCATGAAAAACTTAACATTGTGATTTAGATAAAAAAGAAGATGAATGAGTATAGTGGGTAGGGTGCGAACTTAGCCTTAGTGTCAAGTTAGGAGGTAGCATTTCATCTGACATCTGTAGGATGAGTGAGAGTGGGCCAGGTGAAAGGGCAGAGCCAGGAAGAGCAGGAAGGATATTTCTGGAGAGGGAACAGCATGCAGGAATCCTGGCGTTCAGAAGAACATGGCTCTTGGAAGGTCCAACCGGGAGGACTGAGGGGCGGCAGCAGAGAGCGGGAGGGTGAGTGGGAGAGAGATGAAAGGACGTTGTGAGAGAATGTGGAGAGGGAAGATGACAGAATTCATCTTGGTAAACACCAGCACTTAAGTCTTAGGCCGTGGGAGACTAGAGAAGACAATTAGAAGCATGAGAAAGTAGCCAACATTGTCCCCTGCTGCCAAGAAGGGACAAACATAACAACTTGGAGTTGGCAGATGGAAGGTGCCAAGGTGTGAATGTTTGTGTCCCTCCCACATTCATGTGTTGGAACTTAACCTCCAAGGTGACGGTATTAAGAAGTGGGGACTTTGGGGGAAATGGGGCTATTTTGTAAAGCAGCAGGAACGGACTAAACGTGGAGAAGATCATCGAAGCAATTGCTCGGGGATGATGGAGGCAGAAGCCCAAAGGCTGAACGTCGAGTGAATAAGAGGTAAGGAAATGGGCTGCAATAAACATTCTGATACAAATATCTTTATTATAATGTGGTTTTTGGTCTTCTGGATATATACCTAATAAAGGAATTGCAGGATCAAATGGCAGGTCTATTTTTGGAATACTATGCAGCCCTAAAGAAAGATGGAGACTTTACTTCCTTCATATTTACATGGATGGAGCTGGAAAACGTTCTTCTTAGCAAAGTATCTTAAGAATGGAAGAAAAAGTATCCAATGTACTCAGCCCTATTATGAAAGTAATTTATAGCTTTCATATGAAAGCTATAACCTAATTATAGCCTAAGAATATGCGGAGGGGGAGGGAGAGGGGTTGGATGGGTGAAGGGAGGGTGATTCAAGGGATCACCTCTGTTTTATCTCACAAGTTTACAAGTGAATCTTTCTAAAACTAGAATATAAATGTCTTCACACAATAACTAAGAAAATGGCATGAAGCCTAAGTTAACTAGTTTGATGAAAATATTTCAAATTATATATGAAAATACAACACTGTACCCCATGATTGCATTAATGTACACAGCTATCATTTAATTTAAAAAAATTTAAAAAACGAGGTAAGGAAATGTAGACAGCCAGAGAAGGGGCCCTCTCTGTGGGGAGGC
>NW_003853214.1:0-3480 GCF_000181295.1 Otolemur garnettii
TTGATGGAAGTGTCTTGGATTGTGTATGAAAACACCACACTGTACCCCCAAAATGCATCAATGTACACAGTTACCATTCAATAAAAAAAAAAAAAAAAATTGAGAGTGGAAAAAAAAAAAAATGTCTATCCAGTGGGGAAATTTTGAAGCCTGGGGACACAAAAAAAGTGTTTCTGACTGCTGCTGATATAAGACCAATAAAACCTTCTAAGTGCACACTGTCCACTGTATAATTTCCAATACTTTCATACTCTTTCCACAAATAGCCACCACCATTAATGGGTTTTAATGTTTCATTCAAAATGAATTAGTTCCTGTGGCCAATAACCAATGTAATTATCATGAATGTTGTATTAATCCTTACATTTCCCTGAGTTCAATATATCACTGTATCTTAATCTCCCGCTATCCAGTTGCTCAATTGCCCAATTAGACTGTTGGTGGCCATTTATTGGGACTTATTTCTTTTCTTTTTTTGTGTGTGTAGAGACAGAGTCTTATTTTGTTGCCCTCAGTAGAGTGCCGTAGTATCACACCACTCACAGCAACCTCTAACTCCTGGGCATAGACGATTCTCTTGCCTTAGCCTGCCAAGTAGCTGGGACTACAGGCACCCACCACAACACTCAGCTATGTTTTTTGTTGCAGTTTGGCCAGGGCTGGGTTTGAACCCACCACCCTCAGTATATGGGGCCAGCACCCTCCCCAATGAGCCACAGGAGCTGCCCTATTGGGACTTATTTCATCTGTGATACGTGAGCTTACTTTTGGTTCCCAAGGAATTGGTCTGGCTTATGTGATTACGAGGATATTATTCTGGTTATGCGCCACTTCCAGTCTTTCCTCTCACTCAAATTATAGAATCTCAGACAAATAACTGAAATGGAAAGGTTTTGGATGTTAACTTTCCCAATATATGGTGTTGCCAGATCCATTAAGAAAAATTATCTAAAATTTTGGAACAAGTTGGTTATGTCACACATAACAAAAATACTTCTGCCACTAGCTGTGTGGCTCATTAGATATTTTGAAAAGCCCCCCTGCTTAAAATTATATGGATGCTGGATATATTTTAACAACTGCTTGTTCATATACGTTTTTAGGACCACAAAAAGCTAAGGAAAATCTCCAGGAGCCTATGCCCACATGGATGTGAGGCTACCCTGGGGGGATGCCAATACCAGATGCTTGGAGCTTTGGAGGTGAACAGACATTATGAAAAATAAGAATTGGGGAGCACCTGTGTAAGGCTCCGGCTCCATACACCAAGAGTGGTGGGTTCAAACCCAGCCCCGGCTGAACTACAACAAAAAAATAGCTGGGCATTGTGGCGGGCACCTGTAGCCCCAGCTACTCGGGAGGCTGAGGAAAGAGAATCGCCTAAGCCCAGGAACTGGAAGTTGCTGTGAGCTGTGTGACACCGCGGCACTCTACTGAGGGTGACAAAGTGAGACTCTGTCTCTACAAAAAAAAGAAAGAAAAAAAAATAAGAGTGATGTCTTGGGCCTAAAGAACATGGGGCAATAACAGGGAAGCCCTGTCTTGGTTGTGAATTTGAGTGAAAATAATAATAATAAAAACAGTAACAACAGCAACAGCCTTCCCTGAAAACTTTTTTTTTTTTGTAGAGACAAAGTCTCACTTTGTTGCCCTTGGTAGAATGTTGTGGCATCACACAGCTCACAGCAACCTTCAACTTCTGGGCTTAGGTGATTCTCTTGTCTCAGCCTCCTGAGTAGCTGGGACTACAGGCGCCTGCCACAACACCCGGCTATTTTTTGGTTGCAGTTCGGCCGGGGCCGGGTTTGAACCTGCCACCCTTAGTATATGGGGCCAGCGCCCTACTCACTGAACCACAGGTACCACTCACCTGCAAACTTTTTTAAAATTTATTTTAATTTTATTAAGAAGTTTTTTATTATTTTTTAGAGACAAGGTCTTGTTCTGTCACCCAGGCTGGAATGCAGTGGTGTGATTATAGTTCATGGTAACCTCAAACTCCCAAGTTAAGTGATCCTCCTGTCTGAGCCTCAGAATAACTGAGACTACATGTGCACACCGCCATGCCCAACTAGTTTTTAATTTTTTTTTGTAAAGATGGGTCTTTCTATGTTGTTCAGGCTGGTCTCAAAGTCTTGGGTGTAAGTAGTCCTCCTGCCTTGGCCTCCCAAAGTGCTGGGATTATAGGCATAAGTCATTGTACCCAGCCACCTCAAATGTTATTTTTTTTGGAGATCACCCTTGGTAGAGTGCCGTAATGTTTTCACTCACAAGAACCTCAAACTCTTGGGTTCAAGTGATCTTCTTGCCTCAGCCTTCAAAGTAGCTGGGACTATAGGTGCCTGACACAACATCTGGCTTTTTTTTAGAGCCAGGGTCTAGCTCTGGCTCAAGCTGATCTTGAACTTGTGAGCTCAGGCAATCTACCCACCTTGGCCTCCCAAATGCTGGGATTACAGGTGTGAGCCACTGCCCACAGCCAAACATTTTATTTTTATTTATTTATTTTTTGTTGTTGTTGTTAAACAGGCCTGGGCCAGGTAGGAACCCGCCATCCCTGGTGCACAAGGTCAGTGCTTTAACCACTGGGCTAGGGGAACCCCCACCTCAAAAGTTTTAACCATGAACCTGCCCTTTCATGAGTCTGGGGTCCAAATTCATAAGATCTTAATCTTATAGATTAATTTTGTCAAATATGAGCAACCAATAAAAAGAAAGAAAATTTATCACATAAGGAAATAAACCACCATGAAATAGAGTCAGCAGAACCAGCAACAACAAAACAGAGCTTAACATCTAAAAAGCAATCAGGGCTTGGCACCTGCGGCTCAAGTGGCTAAGGTGTCAGCCAAATACACCTAAGGTGGCAGGTTCAAATCCAGCCCAAGCCCGCCAAACAACAATGATGGCTGCAACCAAAAAATAGCCGGGCATTGTGATGGGCACCTGTGGTCCCAGCTACTTGAAAGGCTGAGGCAGGGGACTCGCTTGAGCCCAGGAGTTGGGGGTTGCTGTGAGCTATGATGTCATAGCACTCTACCCAGGGGGACAGCTTGAGGCTCTGTCTCAAAAAATAAATAAATAAATAAATAAAAAGCAATCAGGTGGGCAGCACCTGTGGCTCAGTGGGTAGGACACTGGCCCCGTATACTGAGGGAGGGGGTTTCAAACCCGGCCCCAGCCAAACTGCAATTAAAAAAATAGCCAGGGCTCAGGGCCTGTGGCTCAAGTGGCTAAGGTGCCAGCCACATACACCTGAGCTGGCAGGTTCAAATCCAGCTGTGCCCACCAAACAACAATGACGGCTGCAAACAAAAAATAGCCGGTTGTGGCAGGTGCCTGTAGTCCCAGCTACTTGGGAGGCGGATGCAGGAGAATCGCTTGAGCCCAGGAGTTGGAGGTTTCTGTGAGCTGTGATGCCACAGCACTCTACCCAGAGTAACAGCTTGAGGCTCTGTCTCCAAAAAAAAAAAAAAAAAA
>NW_003853214.1:3500-4964 GCF_000181295.1 Otolemur garnettii
GGGCGCCTGTAGTCCCAGCTGCTCGGGAGGCTGAGGCAAGAGAATCATCTAAGCCCAGGAGTTGGAGGTTGCTGTGAGCTGTGACGCCAAGGCACTCTGTCTCTAAAAATAAAAAAAAATAATAATAAAGAGCAATCAGACTCAGTGCCTTAGCTTAGTGGTTAGGGCCCCAGCCACATGCACCAGGGCTGGTGGGTTCAAACCTGGCCAAGGCCTGCTAAAACAACAATGACAACAATAACAAAAAAATAGCCAGGCGTTGTGCCAAGAGCCTATAGTCCCAGCTACCTGGGAGGCTGAGGCAGGAGAATTGCTTGAGCCCAGAATTTTGAGGTTGCTGTGACTTGTGACGCAAAGTGCCACAGAGTGAGCCTCTGTCTCAAAAAATAATAATAAAATAAAACAAAAATAAATAAATAAATAGAAAGCAATCAGTCTGTAGTTCAGTTAGTAGTATCAATGTTCATTTCCTGGTTTTGACAAATGTGCCACAGTTATGTAGGATGTTAACATTAAGAGAAGCTGGCTGAGAAGTATACAGTAATTCTTTGCGCTACCTTTGCAACTTTATTCTCCATCAGTGGAACTGGAGGCACAAACCTGTGATTCCAGCACTTTTGGAGGCCAAGGTGGGAGGATCATTTGAAGTCAGGAGTTTAACACCAGCCTGAGCAACATAGTGAGACCCCCATCTCTACAAAAAAAAAAAAAAAGGAATCAGTATAATTCACCATAAATCAAAGAAGAAAATGTAAGATCATCTTTTTAGAAGCGGGGGATAAAAGCACTTGATATAAATCCAATGTACTTTTTTTTTTGAGACAGAGTCTTGCTATGTCACTCTTGGTAGAGTGCTGTGGTGTCACGGCTCACAGCAACCTCAAACTCTTGGGCTTAAGCGATTCTCTTCCCTCAGCCTCCCAAGAAACTGGGACTACAGGCACCTGCCACAACACCCGGCTATTTTTTTGTTTTAGCAGGCCTCGGCTGGTTTCAAATCCACCAATCCAGGTGCATGTGGCCAGCGCCCTACCCACTGAGCTGGTGCCGCCTTGTTGTTTAGCTGGCCCAGGCTGGGCTTGAACCCACCAGCCTCAGTGCATGTGGCTGGCACCATAACCACTGTGCTACAGGCACCAAGCCTCAGTATACTTTTAAAGAAAACAAGAATGGTAAGAAGATATGCCTTACAAAACTTACTGTACATTATGATAATTGAGACATGGGTAGATGGATTAGTGTGGGAACAAATAGAAAAAAAAAAAACTGGCTTGGTGCCTGTGGCTCAAGTGGCTAAGGCACCAGCCACATACACCTAAGGTGGTAGGTTCGAATCCAGCCTGGGTCCGCCAAACAACAATGATGGCTGCAACCAAAAAATAGCCGAGCGTTGTGGCGGGCACCTGTGGTCCCAGCTACTTAGGAGGCTGAGGCAGGAGACTCGCTTGAGCCCAGGAGTTGGAG
>NW_003853214.1:5044-9546 GCF_000181295.1 Otolemur garnettii
AAAAAAAAAAAACTAAAGCATACAACCTGAAGTAGACTTGAGCGTATGTGAACTCTTAAAAGACAGAGCTGTCAGAGAAAAACAATAGGGGAAAGATGGTGTTTCCAATAAATGGTACAGGGACAAGTGCTATCTGTGGGGAAAGATTAAAGTCAAACTCCTATATCACACCATACATAAAATCATTTCTTGGTGGATTAAATCTGACTGCTTTGTTAGTCAGGCTGCAGTCAGGAAACAAAAACCATAACAATAATTTGAACAGGGAAATTTTAATTTAAAATATTACTAACTAGTTATAGGGGGTTAACTTCGTAGAGAAATAGAGAACTTCATACAATAGAGGCATGACAGATACAGGGAGCAACCACTATCTCTGCAGCTAAGGTTGAATACCCAGGAAAGGAGCAAAGTCAACAGAGAGATGCCCAACCCAAAGCTGAGACGCAGCCCTCACTGCAGAGCACGTAGCTATGCTCCACTGGAGGGAGAGAATGGGCTACAGGCCAGGGCTGGCAGGCAGGAAACTGTCCCTTGGCGTGCTGGCATAACTCGCTGGGAAACCACCTGTTAGGCTGCCAGCAAAACTCACTGGGAGGCCACCTGCTGGCAGCCACACCAGCAGGGCAAAAGAAAGAAAAGCACCAGGACCAGGAAAATAAGTCACTTCCTCTTGTAATGTTCCCCCAGCAACCTCTTCTGGCAAGATCTAACCTGTGTCGGTAAAAAAGGGAAAAATGTTTACAAGGTCAACCTCCTGTATTACACAAGAAAGAGAAGGTAGGGCTTGGAGTTGAGCAGCAATAAATTGCATAACTACATACATACCTAAATGTGAAAGGCAAAACCATAAAGCTTTTAGAAGAAATTATAAAGGAATAGCTTCTGGGTGGCACCTGTGGCTCAATGGATAGGGCACCGGCCCTATATACCGAGGGTGGCAGGTTTGAACCCGGCCCGGCCAAACTACAACAAAAACATAGCTGGGCTTTCTGGCGGGTGCCTGTAGTCCCAGCTACTCGGGAGGCTGAGGCAAGGGAATCGCCTAAGCCCAGGAGTTGGAGGTTGCTGTGACGCCACGGCCCTCCACCGAGGGCAATAAAGTGAGACTCTGTCTCAAAAAGAAAGACTAGCTTCATGGTTTCAGTGTACCAACCATAAAGGAACTGATTGATCATGTCACTAAATTCAAATAAACTGTTTAACAAACATCACGTGAAGGCAGTGAAACACTAATCCTCAGAGTGGGAGATTATTTGCAGTAGAAAATACGAAGAGTAGGATATGGCAGGTGTATATCCAAAGATGATGGCGGCAATATCTCGCATCGTAGGTCCTGTACAATGTGACCTGGACATTCCTCTCATTGAGAGGTAAGATTTATGTCTGCACTGCTTTAGAGATTCACTTGTGACCAATAGAATGCAACAGAAGTAACACTGCTTGATGTCCAAGGCCATACAGCTCCAGCCTGATTTACTTTGGACCCTCACCTTTGAAGCCTTGAGCTGACATGTAAGAATTCTGACTATGTTGAGACCAGTTCTTAAAGAAGCACAGATCACATGAGAAGCCCATGAAGATGTTCCAGCCAACTGCCCCAGTAAGCCTCCAGACAGTAGCCACATCAGCGACCAGACATGTTAGCAAAATACCTCCAGATAATTTTATCCCTCAAACACTGAGTCACCCAGACCTTGAATCTCACCAGCTGAAACCCCAGACACAAGAATAGACACAAGCCATATCTACTGTGTCCTGTCCAAATTCATGAACCACAGAATCCATGAGCATACTAAAATAGTTGGGGGATTTTTTTTGTTGGTGGTGGTAGGGTTTTTTTTTCTTAAGACAGAGTCTCACTTTGTTGCCCTCAATAGAGTACTATGGTGTCACAGCTCACAGCAACCTCAAACTCTTGGGCTTAAGCTATCCTCTTGCCTCAGCATCCCAAGTAGCTGGGACTACAGGCACCTGCCACAACGCCTGGCTATTTTTTTAGAGACGAGGTCTCCCTCTGGCTCAGGCTGGTCTCAAACCTGTGAGCTCAGGCAATCCATGTGCCTCGGCCTCCCAGAGTTCGAGGTTTATAGGTGTGAGCCACCAAAACCAGCACAAATGTTTGTTTTATGCTACTAAGTTTTAGAGTGATTTGTTATGTAGCAATAGTTAACTGGTACATCTTATGAGTCAATATAAAAAAGAAAAAGACAACCTGGCTGTGCACAATGACTCGTGCCTATAATCCTAGCTCTCTGGAGAGGCGAGGCATGTGGACAGCTTGAGCTCAGGAGTTCGAGACCAGTCTGAGCAGGTGTGAGACCCCATCTCCACTAATGTAGGCGGGAAAGAAAAAAACTACCCAGGTGTCATGGCAGGCACCTGTAGTCCCAGCTACTCGGGAGGCTGAAGCAAGAGGCTCACCAGAGCCCAAGAGTTTGAGGTTGCTGTGAGCCATGATGATACCACAGCACTCTACACAGGACCACAGAGTAAGACTCTGTCAAAAAAAGAAGAAAAGAAGGAAGGAAAGAAGAAAGGATGGACCAATAGGAAAATGTCACAAATGAGGAAATACAATGGACAATAAATATATGAAAAATTGACCCGAGCAGTGCCCGTGCTCAATGGGTAGGACACCAGCCCCATATGCCGAGGGTGGTGGGCTCAAATCTGGCCCCAGCCAAACTGCAACAACAAAATAATAGCCAAACATTGTGGCAGGCACCTGTGGTCCCAGCTACTTGGGAGGCTGAGGCAAGAGAATCACCTAAGCCCAGGAGTTGGAGGTTGCTGTGAGCTGTGACGCCACAGCACTCTACCAAGGGTGATAAAGTTAGACTCTGTCTCTACAAAAATAAATAAGAAAGAAAAGCTACCCAACCTCATTGGTAATCAGGAAAATGCAAATTTATTTATGTTTTTTAACAGTATCTGGTAAAGTTATAGATGTACATATCCTGCAACCTAGCACTGCTATTCTTAGTAGAAATTTGTGCATGAGTCCACAGAATCAAATCACATGAAGAAAAATATTCATACCAGCTTATTTATTGTAGTCAAAAACTAGAAATAACCCAGATACCTATCAACAGGAGAATGAGCAAATAAACTATTATTTCCACTTTCCATGTTATTATACCATATATGTGAATCACAGAAAGAAATTTGTTTCAGGCTTGGTGCCTGTAGCTCAAGTGGCTAAGGTGCCAGCCACATACACTGGAGCTGGCAGGTTCGAATCCAGCCTGGGCCTGCCAAACAATGACAACTACAACCAAAAAAAAAATATATATATATATAGCTGGGCATTGTAGTGGGCATTGCTGTGAGCTGTGATGCTACAATATTTTACCCAGGGCAACAGCTTGAGGCACTGTCTCAAAAAAAAAATTGTTTCATAATTTATGGAAAACAAAAAAACAATCTGTGAATCTTAAGGACCTTGATTAATAGGTACCTTGAACAAAAAAGGATTCTCAAAGGTAATTGTTATATTGTTATATTGGCAATGCATATCCAAACTATGTCCAGAAGAGAAGGCAAGTTGGCCAAGGACTCTATTTGGGTGGTCTTAATGACAATATATCTCTTTTCTAGAAACATTCATTAGAGTCAAATAAGTATTCTCATAAGTCAAACTTATATACAAGAGTAATGGTAGCAAATTTACAAAACTACACTCATCTTGATTTTATTCTAGCCAAGAAATAGGGGGTTTGTGACCTTCTTGGTAAAGAATACTATTAGGGGCCAGTCACAGTAGCTCATGCCTGTAATCCTAGCACTCTGGGAGGGCAAGGTGACTGGATTGCTTGAGCTCACAAGTACAAGACCAGTCTGAGCAAAAAGCAAGACTCTCTCTACTAAAAATAGAAAGAAAAGAAAAAAAACTGAGGCAAGAGGACCACTTGAGCCCAAGAACTGGAGGTTGCTGTGAGCTATGACACCATGGCATTCTACCCAGGGTGACAGCTTGAGACTGTCTCAAAACAAAAACAAAAATGTAGTTACATAAGGAATCATAACTGTATTGGGAACAATAGTTGTGTTTATATTATGACAGTAACTAGTATGCATATATGTGTGTATGTGCCTGTATATACATACACACACAGACATATTCCTGCCTAGTCTTTTGGGATTTTTTGTTTTGTTTTGTTTTGTTTTGAGACAGTCTCACTATGTCGCTCTCGGTAGAGTGTTATGGCATCACAGCTCACAGCAACCTCAAACTCCTGGGCTGAAGGGATTCTCTTTTTTTTTTTTTTCACTTCACATTCATATTTTATTGCTACATTAAAAATGAAAATAAACTATAAGAAGCTTCGCGTGGGGGATTCTGGGAAGATGGCTGACTGGTAGCAACCCTGGTCAGAGGCTCCTGAACAAAGGAAGAAAAACTGGTTGGAATCAGAATCTATGAAGTCAAAGACGGGGAGCTGAGCCCAGAAAGAAGTTCGGCAAGCTATAAATCCAAGGAAGATCATTTAAGAACATAA
>NW_003853215.1:0-9476 GCF_000181295.1 Otolemur garnettii
TCCATAGTAACCGAGCCTCAAGCTCTGTGACCTCCCGGGCAGCATCTGATTAGTGCTGCCCTCTCATATGCATTTCTGCCCACTACAAAGTGCTGCACAAGGAAGTTGCCCATTGTTCATTGACAAGGAAGTGTTTTTTTCATTTTTTTTTTTTTACCTCTAAGTGTTATTTAGATTCTTACAAAGGGCTAAAGCTAATTAAAAAGATAAGGGTCCTCTCACAGAAGGCCCCTGTGTGTCCTTGTCTCCCTGTGACCACATTCAAAAAGCAGATGTTTAAAATTCAACCATGATAGTATTAATGCACACTGCTATGATTTAATAAAAAATAAAATGCAACCATAGAATTTCAAGATTTTTCAAACTGATCAAATGCTATGATGATGTCACCTAGACATAAGTATATTTTTAAAAAAGAAGAAAAGAAAAGCAAAAGAAAGAAAAAGGGAAGAAAAAGACAGGGCAGAACTGCTATCCAGATGATGAGGGGGACACACTGACCTCAATTACCCTATGTCTATCCTGACTCATCCTCTTTCACAAGTGAGAGAGGTGTCCAGGCCCAGACAAACAAGAAATGTCAGCATTTGTTTTCACATTGATTAAGAGACACATTGAGCTCCACAAAACAGCCACTTCTAGTAATACCAGGAAGGGATCAGCCGCTGGACACCAAGTATCCCAGCCAGGGAGTGTGGCCTATGGCGTCTGTCTGGCTGTGGACAAGGGGCCCTCAGGTGGCAGTGGAGGCTGCAGGTACACTGGGTTCAGCCTCCGGCATTTGCACAAGATGAACCTGCACACAGGTGGTGTCTCCTGTGCCTGACTGTGAGCTGGGGTGTCCTCACTATGCCTCGTCCTGTGCCCACATGTGTAGCTACAGGGAGCCTTCCGAGTTCCAGGCAGACCACCCTCTGGCATGATAGTTTCACTCTATGTTAGTTTCCTGGGTCATTTCCTTTCAACCCCTATGTAGTGCACACATTAAAGCACAAAAATTTGTAAAAGATTAAGTTTCTTATATTATAATATAGCAATGGAAGTTTTTCTAAGGAGACAATAGTGGCTGAAACATTAGTGGAAATGATTGCTTAAATTCATTTCCAAATATAAAAATATTATATTGTTAAAGATTTAAAATTAACACCTGTTCAAAATTAAATTAAATAATGAAAACATTGTTTAAAAAATGTGCCAAACTATACAAATAGAAAATAAGAGAAAAAAAAAATTAAATGGGGAGCATTCTTTTTTAACTTAGCAGATCACAGAAATTTATAAACAATGGTAAAAGCATTGGCAGGAGGTTGGAACCAGCACTTCTATATTGCTGACAGGGTTTTGAAATGATGGAAACTTTGTGAGGACCCCAGTATCTCTCATCAAAACCCTTGCCATGTGCACATTCTCACCTAGAATAATTAATTGGCCGCTGCTTGGAGATGTATAGAAAAGATATTCACTATGGTACTGTTAATTTTATAGGGAATTATCTGTCCACAAAGAAAATATTGGCTGAATGAATTACAGAGGTGGTTGTTTCTTACTGTGAGTGGTGAATCAATCCAGCAGAGCATATTGCTTGGGAGGTTAGCCCCTTGCCCCTCACCTGTGGCTCCTGGAGTTATGGCTGCAGTTTTGTGAGGGGGCACATGGCTGTCCCCACCTGCACCCCCTGATGCTTTGGCTTGAAAAAGGCCCAAAGCTATGGGATAAAGCTTAGTGGTAAGGGCTGCACCTCAAAGAGCTAAAGCTTAGTTTCCTACCTGGCTGGCTGATTGGTAATTTGGAGTCTACACTAACTGGGAGCTATAGAAAACTAAAAATTGCCCCCACCCCCTAAAAGATAAAAGTATGTTCCTTGAATATGTGAGTCTGTGGACTGAGAATTTAATCAGTTATCACAGCACAGGGTGGCATCATACGGACTCAAGTAACAGGTAATGTCAAAATCTCCAGGCAAGAAAGATGCCCTGCTAATTTGATTCCCAGAATACAGCACTTCATCTGAATAGCTGTTATATTTACACTGCATATAAGCAGTAAGAAATGTAGAGATCCACATTATCATAATTGTGTGGATGTTTATATATTGACAGTTTATTGACTCTCTCTCCTCTTCCCACAAATATAAACATATTCAAAAGAAATTTTTACGGTGTTGGAAAGAAGAATCATTAAGCAAATGTGTTCCAGTTTCTGGCCACTCACAGTTCCTGGATCATCAGCCCAGCATCCCCTGGGAGCTTGTTAGACATGCTGAGATGTGGGCTCCACCCCAGAGCTCCTGGAATGGAATCTGCACTTGAACAGCATCCCCAGGTGACTAAGCCCAGCAAGTTAAGAAGCTGGGTCTGGGGAGCTACTCTCAGCTGGGTGAGAAGCGTGGATGCAGGTACAGAAGACCTCTGCCAAAGTGCAAGCTATAAACAGCAGTTCCCTGTGGGCCCTGGTATTAGAACAAGGAAATAGGTAGACTATGGATTGTGACTCTCCAATTTATGTAAAATAAACTAAATATAAACCTCAATTCTTGCAGAGCACTGAAATCATCTAGGGAGATTTTAATGTTACTACATCCCAGTGTCCTCTAGAACTGTGACTTCACCGTCTCTCAGATGGACTCCATCTGTTGTGTCCTTAAAATCTCCAGGTGATTCCAACATGTGGCCAGTGTCAAGGAATCCCCAAATTCAGACCTCCCTCTCCTCTGGGGCTACTCTTAGCAATTGCTGGGAAATGCACTTGTCTTCAAAAGTCAATTGTTCATTTGCATCCCTGTAATGACGGTGGCTCCACGGAATACACACCTATGAGTAAACTGACTGCCCAACGTCTTTCTGTCTATTTCTTAATCAGCTATTGACATTGCTATAAAAGGGTATCTTACCGTTTTACTTAACACATTCTGAAATATCTCACATTTCAGTTTATGAATCATTTTCAAGAAGATAGTTGACATTCAGGCTTTTAAAAATTCTGTTCATATTTTAAGTTTGATTTTTAACTGTATTTCAAGTACCTCCTCAACTTCCTACGTAAGCTTGTGCCTTGTTAAATCTGTGCACTGTATCTGGAATAATAGGAGGTATTTGAACTGGATAGATTATTTTTAGCTGTGTACTTGTTAATGACCAAACCACTTGCTAACATTAACTGAGAGTGGGTGGGGAAGGGGGTGTTTATCCGAGGATAGACAGCATGACTAATGGAATGGAATTGCATTACGCAAACAACAAACATCAAAAGCACATTTTACTATGAACAGTTAGTTTAGTATGTCCTCGGTATGTTAATGTGAGATTCTGTTGCCAAAATTTTACAGACCTTTTTCATGCCAATTTTTGTGTGTTAGTAAAAAAGCTATGAAATACACAGATTTTCTAAAATTCTTTCATCACGGGAATATATTACAAGTAGGTTCAAAACATACAAAAAATGTTCAATTATATAACTTGAACAATCCTTACGTAAAACAAACAAGACAAAAAATTATTTGTACGAAGAGACACAGTGGAGGTTACATAACAGACAACACTTCATGACACAGAAAGTATGGCTGAGTGACGTCAGGCTTCGACTTTTCAACCTTAAAACAGAACTATATTAGATACACCAATTCTAGGTATAAAAATATAATTAATGTCCTGCATAATTCCCAGGTTTTTTGGCATTGTTTATAAACTTCAGTAATGCTTATTTCCACGTTACCGGAAAAAGACAATGAGAAGCTGAGGGCAGAAAATCTAAAAGAAACGCTTCTTCTCAAACCCAAAAGTTATTCAGAGTCCAAGTACGTTAAAAATCAGGACCTCTGTCCACATAAGCAGAACTCTCTGATCATTCAGGGAGAAAATGCTTTATTTCAGTATATTTTTGCTCTCAGGAAACAAGGCCTTCTTTCTGGTTTGATACCCTCTTTTTCTGAGAAGCACCATGCTGGGGGACCTTCTCTCATTAATGTCACCATTTCCTGTGAGTGGCTTCCAGGCAGCTGTTATTATTCCTTATTGACAGAAGAGTAAGTGATGACCCGAGTTCACCTAACATGTTCTATGACAATTGCTGAAATTGCAGGAAAGTAGAGATTGAAAGAAACAGAACAAGCCCATTGCATTGTTACAGTGTCCATCAAATACTCACTTTCAGTTTGTATTTTTCACAAATAGTTCTCTTTTTTGTCTGAACAGATGAGCATTCATTCCTACCTAAAACTGGCTTATTTTTTTTCTTACCCTAAGTGCCACTTCTTTAATTGAGAACTTTACATTAAATGCAAATTTCAGAAGTACAGGTTCAATAAATATTGAACAAATGATTACTTCCTGGGGCTACAGGTCTCGACTATAAATCAGATCCTCCATTCACCCCATTTCTTCTCTGCAGGGATTTGCTCCATCTAATAGATTATGAGGCAAGAATGTTGATAATTATCCATTAAGTTCAGATCATTTCTCCTCTAAGAGTTTACTTAGGGTGAAAATACAGTTACTAATATGAAAATGAATATATAGAGAGGGTGCCAAAAATGTAAACACATTTTAAGAAATTAAAATACTATATTAAAATTTTAATATTCTATATGTATATATATATCAATAATGAAAGGAGAATACAAGTCATGTTGAGCACCTCTTATAATTGCAGAAATCAAATGTGACTTGAGTAATACAAATTTAATCCAGTCTTTTCCTTTCTTAAAGTGTGCATATATATAAAATTCACATATCCCATCTCACTCAGGATAAATTTCTTAGAGAATTTTGACTTCCGCAAAAAGCAAGATGGAGCAGGAACGGAGGGCTGAGTAGCAATAGAAAAAGCAAGAGTGAAGAGCCGAGAAGTGACAAGCCAGAGTTTGCACAGCACCCTCATCACATAGACATCTCAGTTTGACTTTGACCCTTATAACCCCTCTGTCTCAGTGGTCCCATTTCTCTCCCCTCTGCCCTGAGTCCTGGGAGGAAGCATCTGGGGACGCTGCTGTGAGACAGAGAAATTCCTCTCTGACCGAGACCCACCAGAAGCAGACATGCTTATCTTCTCCCTGGTGGACTGGGGCTTGATGTTCTGGGTGAGACTGTCATCTATCCTCATCCTCTTCAGCTAACTGTGTGTCTGGAGAGGATCTGGAAATGTGCAGGACTCACCTGTGCCCTGCAATCACCGAGCTGTAAACGTACAAAGGAAGGAGGGGTTTTGACAAGCAGGGATGCTCTCCAGATAACTGTTTTAGAGTTCAAGAGGTCTCCTTATGGCTTATAAACAATAACAATAATTCTACTGCAAAGAAATTGGCAATTGGGGGAGAATCTTTGATTAATGAAGATGCTGTCCAAGTTCCCTTGTGCCTCTTTTAAAAGGGCACTGATCCCATTTGTGAGGGCTCTGCCCTTAATCACCTCCCAAAGTCCCCACCTATCACCTTGGGGGGTGGTTAGGATTTCAGTACATGGATTGTAGGGAGAAAAAAACATTCAGACCATAGCAGACACCTTGGAAAGTTTGGTATTATAAGATGAGCATCAATGTTCACTTTTCACGGAGATAAAATGCATTTGATGACATACAATGGCCAGAAACCCAGATAAAAACAGGGGAAAAATTGGTTGAATGCTAGTGAGTGCCTAGAACCATAAATGGGGCAGCGGAAAGCGTGCTCTGCTCTTGTGCACTCCTCTTATGCTGCCTGCTGGGCAGGACCACCTTCCTGGGCACCTGGCATGTGTGTGCAGGGAGTTTAACAATGGCTTTATGTTCTACTCTCACTACCTTGAATTTTTTAATAGCTTTTTTAGAATAAGAGGGCTCATATTTCATTTTGCCCTTAATCCTGCAAATTATAAAGCTGATCCTGCTGGTGAGAGAGATGTTGGTAGAATAATAGAGGGTCTGAAGGGCTGGGAAGCCCAGCCTTTCCTCGGTTGCTTTTTGCAAGGCTGCAGGTAAGATTTTGTTGGGGGTTTATCCCTCACCCCCGCTGTTTGGATTCTTTAGCATTTGTGTTGTTTTCTCAAGTGATGAAAGACATCACCTTTCTTTGATAAGATTTAGACAGTGAGTTCTCGGAAAGGATGATGCATTCAGTCTCTAAATTATTTTTTGTTGTTGATCCACTTAATATTACTCCCCATGCTTTGAGGATCAAGGACTCAATTGTAACAAGAGTGTGATTGCCTACAGAGAAGAGAGAAGAGTGTGGTTTATCTCTGCTTGGAACCCGGCAGCTCCCGGCATGCTTCTCCAGCATTCTCTGAAGAAGTAGATTGCAGAGCCATCCTTGGGCCTGGTGATTTGTTTAAAATGCAGCAAGAGTCTCTTAGTCCACGAGCCCACGTGGCCAATTCTGGTGCAGACTGAGAGGCTCAGAGAGAAGTGCAAGGGCCAGGAGCCCACAGGCGTCAATGGGCACCAGCTGAGGGTGGGAGGGGAAGGCAGCAGGCAGTGGTTTGCACCCCTGGAATGCAGGAAACTTCCTAACGAACTGTACTAAAATAAAAAACTTTACTTGGTCCAGTTTCATTGCTGCTTATAGTTATATTTGACCCCACAGCTACCAACCCTTTTGTAGCTGCGACTGGGGAAAGAGGACAACAGGACAAGAAAGGATGGAGTGGGACTTGGGGCCTCTGACCTGTGAAGGAATGAGCAGGGTCAAGGTGCCCAGGACCCCGGCCACCTCTGGAGGCACTGGCTCTCTGAGGACCATCATGAGGGAGGCGGGAGCTCTCCACCGAGATTCTCTCCTACTGCTGACACGAGCCATAACTAGGACGCCGGGTACCACAGAGTGACAGAACTTCACCCACCCCAGAATTGAGAGCCAGTGGGGGGAAGGAAAGGAAGCAGCTGAACTGGGAAAGGCTTAGTAACCTGATGGCATGATCGTCCAGGCAGGAGCTCAGAAATAGAGTCGCACGAGTCCAGAGGCTTAGGAAATCTCATTCTCCAGAAAGGAGTTGGTGAAGTGTTACAAAATGGGCTAATTCCGGGTTACAGAAGCAAGTAAGGGACGTTATGCATTTTGAGAGGGTACATAGAGGGGGCGGAATTCCATTTCCTGAGATGTAACGGAAAGCTGAGTATTAGCGCTTTCTTCTGTAGGAGCAACTACAATACTAACTATGTAATTAACTATGTAACGTAATACTAACAATGTTCTTAAAAAATTATCATTATTCAGATAATGTTTCATATCACATAAATAAAAATTGAAACATATCCCTTAGTTTAGATAAAGGTGATGAAGGACGCAGAGAAGATTAAAATTGTGACTAGACAGCCCTCTACAGAGCATCGGGAGAGGGGCCCTCACTAGAGATACGGAGGTGATGGGGGAGGGTCTTCAGCATGCAAAAATTGCAGAAGGGGGACGAGGCCCAAGGTTAGATTCTCCAATAAGAACAATTGCTAGCTTTCTTTTTTCTGGAACATTCCCAATTTTGAAATATCTTCTTCCTTTTACACAGTTTGCTACAGAAATGTGCTAGTCACAGCTTGAATGATAGCATTATACAAAGTAACAAATATCCAACATACACATTTTTAAAGTTTGTTTTTGCAAAATAATTACAAGTATAAAATTACAGTAGATTCTCAAAACATAAATCATTCTAGCCCTATTCTCTGCCTGCAGTTTCCGCTATAAAATAATGTTAAGTCAATCAAAACAAAGGAAACAAGACAAAGTAATCCTAACAGACCAAAACAAAACAAAACTTTTATATACCATTTTATCATTGAATTTTATCATTGAAATATTGAAATCAATATTCCGTCTAGTGCTCCATTTTTTCAAAACACTTTGCCAATTTTTTGGTCATTTATTCTTGTATAAATTCAACTTGTCAAGTTTTACAAAAAAGCCTGCTCATATTTTGACAGAAAGTTTATTGAATTTAGAAGATTTGGAGAGAATTGACATCATAATGCTATTGATTCTTTTGAACAGGGTATATTTCTCAGTTTATGTAGAATTTCTTTAAATTTTCTTGCAGGGTTTTGTAGTTTTCAGCTTACAGACCCTGCACATAGGACATTTCATTTACCTCTGTTTGTTTTTTGTTTAATTTTGATTTTTTAAACGTTGTTTTGTTGTCAGTACATGGAAATGTATTATTACATACTGTTACCTTGAAGAACTCATTATTAATTTTAGAATTCCTTTCATAGATTCCTTAATTTCTTTCACTAGAGGTCATATCTTCTGCAAATAAGGACACATGTGTTTCTTCTTATCTGTTTATTTATTGTTGTATAACAAATTACCTGAAATAAAATGACATAATTTGGCTTAAAATGACGCATACTTGTGATCTCAGACTTCCTGTGTGCCAGGGGTGGAGGTGGTTCAGCTGGATGCCTTTGGCTTTCATGAGGTTGTTTTCCGGCTGTTGGCTGGGGCTGTGGTCTCATATGCAGGTGAGACTGGGGTGAAGGAATCTGCTTCAAGCTCACTCACTTGCCTAGTGGCAGGTCTTAGAGGATCTGCTTCAAAGCTCAAGTGGTCAGGACACCTTGGTTTTTTACCGTTGGCATTTTCCATAGACCTCCTGGGTGACTGTGATGTAATCATAGACTGCCTGGTAGGGACCACTGTCCTTGTAGAAATTCATGCCTGGAGTGACATCCTTTCACCACTGCTACATCCTGTTAGTTAGAATCAGACTGATAACTCCAGCCCACACTTGAGGAGGGCAGATGGCATGATGGCTTGAATCCCAGCAGTCAGAGGAAGCAGGAGGGACTTCCCTCAAGGCTCCTGCCTGGAGTTTCTAATTTGCATACATTTGTTTCCCCCTCTTGACTTAGTGCATTGATTAGGATTCTTGGATGATGCTGAATGAATTCAGAGAGAACAGATATCCTTGTTTTTGATCCTGCCCTTAGGAGAAAAACAGAGTTTCACCATAATGTTCAATTTAAGTTTGTTGTACATGCATTGTATTAGGCTGAGGAAGTCTAAAGATATTCTTATTTTACTGATTTTTAAAAAGCATATATAGGTGTTAAACTTTATCAAATGTCTATTCTTAAATCATTCAGATAATTTTTTTCTGTGAGTGAATTAATTAGTCTTTTTAGCAAATTATACTAATTGACATAGCAATGATAAAACAACCTTGCATTACTGGGATATCTGTATATTTATATATCTTTATTATAGGTTGATAAGGGCAATTGTTGAGAGGAAGGAGGGCAATTGGTGGGTTCTCACCTAATGTGTACAATGTGAGGGGGTGCAGCACCCCCCTGGGTGGAGGCCTCAACTGCAACCTGAATGTTACCTTAAAATTGAAAACAATGTGACCTAAATATTTTTATCCTCATATTAATTTGAAATAAAAACCAAAATAATCCAAACTTTGTTAAACAGATAATATTTTCATATTGTGGACTTCTATATAGCTATAAAAGTTGTGTTTTAAAAGAAAAAAAATCAATATGGGTGCCATCCCCCCCCCCTGTCATTTTGA
>NW_003853216.1:0-9463 GCF_000181295.1 Otolemur garnettii
T
Organism: Otolemur garnettii; assembly: GCF_000181295.1. Classification (NCBI taxonomy): domain Eukaryota; kingdom Metazoa; phylum Chordata; class Mammalia; order Primates; family Galagidae; genus Otolemur; species Otolemur garnettii. Next base: position 2 of record NW_003853216.1, read on the forward strand.
ATTTCATCAGCACCTACATCAGTATCTGGTACTCAGTAAAAATTTATTTGATGACTTAATCTCTTAAGAATAAAATAAAAGGTATTAGCACACACAAAAAGCTGTAATAAGACACTCATATACATCTGATACGCATTCATTGATTTATGGAATCTTATTATTTATTCATCGCTTATTTATTCAGGTAAATTCAGCACCTAATGTGTGCCAGGTGCTACCTGCGGTAGATGTATACATGCCCTAAATTCTTCTCCCAAGACAAATACATTATCAGAATTGACTGAACAGTCAACCTTTAATTGTTATGGTTTTCCTTGAACTAATTTCGTGAGCTCATCTACATTTCATCTCCGAAAGCATGTTCCCTTTTCTTGTTTTGTAAATGGATTTAATAATCAACAGGACAAATAACATTTCTTTATGTAATTGCTGTTCTGTCCAAGAACAGTGTCACCCAAGCTTCTTTTTTAAGAGATTCCAACTGGCTGAGTTGCTGGTTTATTTTTCCTCCCTTTGACTTTCGTCCAAATATTTGTCTTTCATCTCTGCGGTGAGCAGTGAATAACCAGCCAAACCTGTCCCCGCATCTTACCCCCCTCTCTGTGCTAAGGTAAACTCAGCACGGGTCCTGTTTCCTCTCTCTGCGGTGGCGAACTCCTGCCGGCCTGTGAGACACCAGTGTACACGATTCCCATCTCCAGCCACGTAATTAACAGCAAAAATGAATAGATAGAACCGGCCTTCATTTGTGCGGGCTTGGTGGCTCTCTTTGTGTTTTATCAAGGACGGATGATCTATATTTTTATTTTCCTGCTCATTTGTTTACCTTAATAGGGTGTCTTGATAAATGCGTATGAGCTACCAGACATTAGCTCATCAGCTCTGAAGTCTAGATCGTCCTCTGTTTAAACTAGTCTGTGTGAGATCCTGAGCTCCCATGGAGGTGAGTGGAAAAAAAGGCACATAGGAACCTAATTGGAATTGTCCTGCTCCTTATAAATTGTCTTGGATCAACCTGGAGATGTTTCATTTGAGATTTTTTCTTATTAGATGAAGAAAAAATTTTTACTTTTGTAAATGTATTCTTGTTATAGAAAAGGTAAAAGGAAAATAAAAGCCTTTGTGAAGAGAAAGCTAATAATTGTCTTTAACGCCCATCTCCTTAAGTGAAAAATCAGCCAAGGATGCAAGTTTATACCCTCACGTCCATGGATACGTACAGATACTTGTATAGAAAATATTAAAGCTATATCTGCACATCACATCTTAACATTTTTACAAAACTGGAATAATGTGTTCTTTTTTAATTTTAATTTAATTTTTTTTCAGAGACAGAGTCTCACTTTGTTGCCCTTGGTAGAGTGCTGTAGCGTCACAGCTCACAGCAACCTCTAGCTCTTGGGCTTAGGTGATTCTATTTTTTTGTTGTTGCCTGTCATACTTCATGGCGACACTCGCACTACCCACACATCTACCAGAAATTCTGTGAGCCCTTATTTCCTCTCACCCTGGGTAAGTAGCCCTCTTCTGCCAGCCAGTCACAAGTCCCTGTCACTTGTGAAAAACAGAGGGCTATTTTGAATGTTGTTTACACTTTCCTAATCATTGGGGCACTGGAGCAGTTTCCATGTTTGTTAGTCACAGAGTGGGTTCCAGGCTCTGGTGTTTTTATTCTTCTCTCTTTTTCTTTTCTCTCTACATATTAGGGACATGAACTCTGTGTACCTTGCGTTGCAGATATTTCTTTCAGTTCACTGATGTTTTCAGTTTTTGGCCTATTTTCCCAGATGAAATTCACTTTTTTTCTTTTTTAAGAGATGCAGTCTTGTTCCGTTGCCCACACTGGAGTACAGCGGTGCGATCACAGCTCACTGTAACCTCCAGCTCCTGGGTTCTAGTGATCCTCCTGCTTTAGTCTCTCCAGTAGCTGGGACTATAGATGTGCACCACCAGGCCCAGCTAATTTTTAAAATGAATGAATGAAAGAATTAATTTAGACATGGGGTCTCACTATATTGCCCAGGCTGCTCTCTAACTCAGTCTCAAGTGATCTTCTCAATTCAGCTTCCTAAGTCGCTATAATTATAGGCATGAGTCACCATGCTGGCTAAATCCTTCTTTTTAAATTTTTAGTTTTGAGACAGAGTCCTCCTCTGTTACACTGGTAGAGTGCCATGACATCAAAGCTCCTAGCAACCTCAAACTCTTGGGTTCACCCAATCCTCTTGCCTCAGCCTCCTAAGTAGCTGGGACTCATCACAACATTGTTCTTTCTGTTTGTAGTAGAAATGGGGTCTCATTCTTGCTCAGGGTGTCTTAAACTCCTGAGTTCAAGCAATCCAGCCCCCTCAGCCTCCCAGAGAGCTGGGGTTCCAGGCGTGAGCCACCACACCTGGCCAGTGGCTAAATTCTTTATGTAGTCGAATGTGTTTAATTTTCTGTGAGTTCTAGATTTTCTGTCTCCCTTAAGAAGTTCTTCCTTACCCCACGATTATTCAGGTAGCATCCTAAAGGTTCTTCCCATGTTTTTAATGTTTCATATGCACCATTAGATCCTCACTGCATTAAAATTTTATTTAGGAACATGATGTAGGGTAGGCGTTCAGCTCCGATTTCTTCCAGATTGGTGGGTCATTATGCCAATGCCATTCCGTACAGACTCCCCCTAAAACAGAATTGCCACATAAATTCCCATACATAAATAAAGATCTGCACCTCTTGTTGATTCCAGGGCCCTTCTTGATTTTTCTTAAGATCTTTTTCTTAAGCTCTGTAGTCCCGGCTACTCTGGAGGCTGAGGCAAGAGAATCACTTAAGCCCAAGAATTTGAGGTTGCTGTGAGCTGTGACGCACAGCATTCTACCCAGGGTGACAAAGTGAGACTCTGTCTCAAAATAAATAAATAAGTAGGCATTTTTCTTGCAGGACTTCTCAGAGCCTTTAGTATACACTTCAGTATCTCCATGTAGGGCCTGTCATATGCAATGTTTCCCAAGTGTATTTGACAGTAATTACTTTTTCCCATGGTGCTGTTATAGAGTTTAAGTTTCACAGAACCTACTTTGGGAATGCTGCTTATTCTTACTGGACATCATAATCTTCCATTTTCCACAAAAAGAAGTGTGCAAATAAGAAAGAAAGAACATCAAAGGCATCTGAATTAAATTAATTTGGCCTCATCTATGGGAACAATTCCTGATAAAAACTTTTGCCTTACTATTGACTTTTTGGGCGATGTCTCGGTCAAAAGCTTCCTGTTTCTGGGCCTTATCTTCATTTTTCTTTCTTAGCTGTTACCAAGTAGCTTTCTCAATGAGGGGTCTTACATTGTTAGGAACCTTCCTAAACTTTGAAAGAAGGAAATCTCTGTCCTCCTAACACTGTATTCCCTTCTGTTCCCTGGGGGATCTTTCTAGACGCATTACGAACTCTGAGTAGTTTATGGGGAACGATTGCTTGCTAAGGTTTATATTCTGCTGTTTGAAACCTCTTTGTGTTGTAGAAAGGAAACCTTCTCCAGGGATCTGTACATAAAAGGTTGCTGATGCTTCTTTATTCTCGTAAATCAATGGAAATCAATCCTGTTACCTTTTTGAACCTTCTCTACCCCAATTCTACCGTATTGGCAACCAGTTGGTTAAAAATCAGTGCCCTTTCGGTGGAAGTAATCCCTGGTTCAGCAATTCAGCACTTTTAATTTTTTTTTCCTTAGAGAGGCGAGGAAAAGAATGGTCAAATAATTAACTTGCCTCTTCTGTCTGTACTCTACGATGGTGACAGCAAATTCATAAGGAAGAGATGGGCTGACTCTTGATTTTTCCATCAAAAAACATTAAGTCTGTTTTAGTGTTTCTATGCAGAATAGCTGCTATTGAGGTCTAGAAGACTAGTTCATTTTTCTCCTTTCTTTCTCTTCCCCCTTTTTCTGTCCCCACCCCCCACACCCATCTTCCTTTCTGCCTTGGACTATTCTATCCATTGATAGAACACTTGACCTGCAAGTTGCACAGAGAAGCAGAGAGAAAGAACTTTTGCAGAATTAGGGAAGCAGCGGGTTGTGCACATACAATCCTTTTAAGACACAACTGCTGCCCCCTCAGTTTACTCTATAAGAAAATTAACAAATTAACAAGGGTAAAATTATTATTGCATGGCTATCGTCAACAGGTTTATGTAGAAGGGGAAATATTTCACACCATTTTCTCCTTCTATGCTACTCAGAAAACAATTTGCCTGTTTTACCCTGAGCGATGTCCCTGAGAAACTGCTCTATCGTTTCTTTGTCTGGTGATAATGTCTGTTAGACGACTTTCCTCACTATTTTAGTTGCCTTTTTTATTTTCTCCTGTGAGAAAATTTTTAAACAAGGAAATCTCTATTTCTATAGGTTCGCACACATTTCTCTCTCTCTCTCCATATATATGTACGTACACACATGCGTACATTCCCACACACAGGGTGGCCATAAGGTTCCTGTGCAATTTAAATAGTTACATATTTAATACGTAGTTTCCTATCTATTTCAAGCACAAGGTTGCCCCCTGTTTTTTTCTCTTCTGACTTTAGGCCTGGTGGGATACAGACACGATGGCAAAAGGGATTCTTTGTCTCATGATTCATGGTGATAAACCGAGAGTTGGGAAACTCAGGTTTTTAAATCCTGGCTCTGCCTCGTACTTGTTTCTGGTCTTTTTATGAAGTCATTGGCAATGATAATTCTTTGTCTTATATCTCATAAGTAACATGTAGGACGCTGAGGGTCAAAGAAAGAACTTCAAATATAAAAGCTGTAATAAGATTATAATTTTAATATCAGGTGTATCCAGATGAAGTAGAATGATTTTGAAGTATTTCTTTTTCTATTGTCTGTAAGATTTGGCATGATCTGTTTTTTTGAAATGATCTTTTACTTTTACTTAGAAATATTAGTTGTCTATTTTTTTTTTTTGAGACTTTGGAAGAAACAAAATAAGAAGAAGTTAACTGATCAAAGTATTCTATAATAGACACACTTCTATCTGACAACATGAATGTTACTTTCTTTGCATTATTGCTATTATTATTGCTTAATATTTCGTTGCAGCAATCGTCTGATTTCTTTTCTGAATGTATTTATCTTCTTTCGTTCTTTATGATGTTTTTGTTCTCAGTCCTTATGTTAAATATTGTTCTTGTCATTAAATTTAGCCTTAAAAAAAAACTTGCTAAACTTAAGGACAGGGTTATTTCATCAGCACCTACATCAGTATCTGGTACTCAGTAAAAATTTATTTGATGACTTAATCTCTTAAGAATAAAATAAAAGGTATTAGCACACAAAAAAAGCTGTAATAAGACACTCATACTTCTGATACGCATTCATTGATTTATGGAATCTTATTATTTATTCATCTCTTATTTATTCAGGTAAATTCAGCACCTAATGTGTGCCAGGTGCTACCTGCGGTAGATGTATACATGCCGTAAATTCTTCTCCCAAGACAAATACATTATCGGAATTGACTGAACAGTCAACCTTTAATTGTTATGGTTTTCCTTGAACTAATTTCGTGAGCTCACCTACATTTTAATAGCTTCCGAATTGTCTAAGTCCATTGTTTATTTTGTTTTTGAGGCTGCAAAGGTTACATAATTTAATAAGTGAGTTCAAGATCCAGATACTGTCTGTATTTCTATGGCCCTTCCATGCTTTTCCGGATCAACTTGATTATTTATTGAGCACTACAATTATTTCTCTTTAATACGCTTTTTTAGTCTTGGATTCACCCTTTTATTTTCTTCGACAAGACTTTTATAGCTTCGGCTCACACGGTCTTGTAATCGCCCTTATTACAAATTATATATCTCATGTCTTCAGCTTTTGTTTTCAGTAGAGACTTTATTATTTATTTACACTCAAAGCCAAATGTTGCCCTCAGGAAACAATTACATATGGTTTTTATTTGGGGGTCAAGGTGTATGGTAATGGCACCCCGTGGCGTCCAGGGGTCGCTGTTCCGCGGCCCCGCTGTCCCTGTGGCTTCTGCAGGGCCTGGGGCCTGAGCTGACTCATTGCCGCTGTTTCTTATAATTCATCTCTAAGGAGTAACATCTGCGAGACGGCAGAGTGAGAGAGACCAGCATTCATCTTTCCAGAAAAAATAACACCGAAGCAGCTATACACAAAGGAAAACAGCCCGGGGACATCTCAAGCATGCAGTTAAGGATGTACAGCAACTAAGCGGGGCAAAAAGCCGAGAGTGACTGCCCAGGACGGTCGCGGGTAAGACGGGCAGGCCTGAGCAGTGCTGAGACGGCTGAGAACCGGGAGAAGCAGCAGCAGGTCCTATCAGGTGGCCACTGCCACGGAGGTGGCCCGAGGCTGCTCTGCAGGGGACCGTGGCGCCCTGTGCTGCTGGGGAGCTCCACAGCCCCCGCGTCCTGCAGATCTGCAGCCGAGAGCCTCTTGGTGCTGGTTTGCGGGGACACCAGCGATTTGCTCCGCAGAATGTGGACCGATTTTATTACGGAGGTAACCAACGGCCATTGCTGCCATGGACTTCTCAGAGAGGAGATGCTGCCGTCCCCACTGCCCCCACCCCAAGAAGGGATCAATGTCGCAACACTCTAGAATGAGGTCCCCCATTGCCCCTAGATGGTGTGTGTACCCCGGACCTTGGATCCTGGGTCTGTCCCCCAGAGCTCGGCTCTGTGGCTGCTCTGCGCGTCCCCGCACATTGGAGCTGAAACCGCTGCAGCAGCTGTACCCCAGAACCCGGCCTCCCGGCTGCTCCACAGGCCCCGCACCCCGAACTTTTCCCGCACTTCAGGGGCAGCTTGCACGCTGAGCACCGACGCCACCGCCACCCCAGGGCTTGGAGCCTTGGCGCAATCGCCTTTCAATTATTCACTTATTTATGTATTCATTCATTATTTATTTCATTTTCAGGAGCATGAGACAAAGTTGTATTTGCCCACTTCTCGCATTTCAAGTACTCCTGGATGACATGCTTGGCCTGAGAGTCTTTGCCACAGTCCGTCACTGCTACACAACTGCAACCAGCCGCCTTACAGGGTTCCCTCTCTCTCGTCAGTGTTACAAAAGCCTCCCATGGCCCTGGTTTCGTGCTGTCGTCAACCTTAACTGGGTTGATTCGGTGTTCAGCCCAAATTGCCTCCCACAACTCGACGTACACAGGCTCATCACAGCTACTGCACGTGCACACAGATGGGGTCGGCTCTGGTCTAAGGCTGTGGCAACTTGGCGGGTTCCAGGTTCAAGGCCCTGGCGCGTGAGTGTGGTCCTCAGCACCTCTCCTAAAGCAGTGTTAGAGTCCAGGCCACCTCCAGCAGCGATGTCTCCCTCAGCCACGATGGTGGCTTGCGGGTGAAGGTGAATCTTGAACTCACCGAGCCTCCCTATCCCCACTACGGGGCGTGGGGGCAGAGCCATATGTGCCCATGCGTCAGTTCCCCGACCACTCCACGGGCGCTGCGCATCAGACAACACTCCCCAACACCATATGCACACCCTTGACCCAGCTCTGGTGCTAAGATGGACCTCCTTGACCCTGAGACCCACGAGAGTTAGGGAAGTTGGGAGCAATGGGAGATGGTGGTGAGAGAGTACAGATTTGAACTTATAGAGAAATCCTGGCTATCTAATGTGCAGCATGCTGATTATAGTTAGTAACATTGTAGCCTTGATATTTGCAAAGAGAGTAGACACTAAGTATTCCCACAATAGAGAAAGAGTAACGGTGTGAGGGGATAGATGTGTTAATTATCTTGAGAGCAGCAGTCACTTCACAATGTATGGGCACATCAAAGCATCATGCTGTATACTGAAATATATAAAATTTTGATTCGTCAATCATACCTCAATACATATGAAAAGGTTATATGATATATCATTAATTAAATGTTTATGGAACTGCATGAGAAGCTGCCGTCACCGCTCTGTGCGTGCTTGTGTGTGTGGGTTAGACCCTCCATTCACCAGTATCATCTTGTGAAAGACATTTCCTAAAGGTCGTGAAGCACGTATACATTAAATAGATCCACTGTGGCTTTATTTTTCTTGTTGTTCCCCTTTGGCGGATTGTCCATGAATGGTTTAAAAATTATTGCCTTGGGGAACGTAGTCATTTAAGAGTCTTCTATCACTATTTCCCCCTGGGTTCCCAAGGTTCTACTGGTTTTCTTTTATTAGATTTGGGTTTCATTAGATAATGACCCTTAGAGGGAGGGGAGGGAGGAGGATGGTGGAGAGAGGGTGATTGGTGGGATCAAGCCTATGGTTCATCTTACAAGGGTCCATGTGAATCTTTCTAAATGGAGAATATAAATGTCTTGGCACAATAACTAAGAGGATGACACGAAGGCTATGTTGACCAGTTTGATGAAAATATTTCAAATTGTATATAAGAACAGCACACTGTATCCCATGACTGTATTAATGGACACAGCTATGATTTAATAATAATAAAAAAAGTCCTTGTAAAGAAATTGCCACGTTCATTGCTAAACACTTAAACTAGCAAGACTGAGGATGAAGGGGGAGGGGGAGCAAATTACCTCTTAATGGGAAGATCAAGCAGACACTAGCATTGCATCTTATATCATGGGCCATGATTAACTCACTCTACCGTTTCATCATGTTATCTATTTATATTGCTGTTTTCTTTCTTTGGACCATTTCCATTTGACTTGCTCCATTTTTCTTGCCTCATGTTCTCATGATCTTTGATAATTGGTGTTACTCGTGACTGAAACTCTAATATCTTTTCCTTCTTGTTTAAATATCTCCATCTTCTCTCTTTTGTTCATTATTTTTTTCTTAGAGTTTTGTGGATATGAAATCAGGATGTAGAAATTCTCTGGGTGGGGTGGAGGTGACTCATTCCAGGTCTCAACCTGCAGATTAATGTGCTGCGTTAGTTGAACACCCAGGCGCCCTCTGTGGCAGAATGACGTCCACCACCATCTGATTGCAAGTATCCAGATCAGAGCCTTCCTGTGACGCAGCCATTGGGAGTTCAGAACCTGTCTGCCGAGAAATAAGCTGCCTCCGTAGGTGGATAATTAATATAACAGGAAGTAACAAAGTGGGGGGTAAATGTAAAAGAGCCTCATGGCAGGAGAAATTTATGATGGGGAGACATTCACAATAAGAACAGCACATACATTAGTCAATTTATCAAAGGGTCAGAATCAAAACTTTGTTGAACATGATGTGTGGCCATTGGCTTCCTGCCCTCAAACCAAATCAGGGCTGCGAGGGTGTCACGGCCTCATTTAGTTTATTAACTGTGGGCTTATTCTTCTTGGCTTTGCGCTTGTGGGGTGTGCACGGGTATCTCTTTATTTCCTTTATTCTTCCCTCTTTCCTCCCTCCCGTCCCTCTTTCCCTTCTCCCTCCCTTTTCCTTTCCCTCCAGTCTGCCTTCCATCCTTCCTTCCCCATCCCTCCCTCCCTCCCTCC
>NW_003853217.1:0-2629 GCF_000181295.1 Otolemur garnettii
GGATCCCATTATAATCTTTGGCATCTCCTGCCACTGCTGTTCTTTCTGTTCTTGTTCCGACCTACACTTTGCCAGTGAAATCCATGCCCCTGCCTGTCTCCCTTGGTCCACTTTCTGCCTGGGTGTTTCTGGAGTGCTGCTGCTTCCAGACGAGGGCTGGCAATGGTGGAGATGAGAAGTAAGACTGCTTTTAGAAGTATCAAAAGAGGTGAAAAGGGTCAAATAAACATCTTTCTGATCAGTAAAATCTTTTATTTCTAAACTTCAGTGCACAGATGGCCCAATGGGCTTTTTATTATAGAATTAAAAATAATAAACACAATTTGACATTCGCCTATGGTTATAACTGAAAGCTAAATTAATTTCTAACAAAACTCTCAAATCTTAGTAAAAGGTTTCATGAAAGATGAAGAAGCTTAAAACTAGTAACAGAAGACAGATATTATTAGTAAAATGCTCTGAGCTAATCATTGCTTTAGTTTATGGATCAGTGATTAGATTTCATACTGTGCTATAATAAATCATCACACACTCAGTGATTAAAGTAATCCAAATTTATTATCTTTTGGCTTTTTAAGTTAGAAGTCTGACAAGGTGATCCACTGTTCATGCTTTTCAATACTAATTAAGAGTAGCCAGACTCTGGATGAAATGCCACTAATTCCATAGACCATTACCTAGGAAGACCACACTTAGTTTGAAGGTAGTAGTTTTCTGCTTTAGGTCTTAACTGGAAATTAATGTGACTTTTCAGAGAAGTTCATAGATAACCAGTCAGATACCATTTTAAATCAGTATTTTAATGATTTAGACATTTAATTTTATTTCCATAGTTATTGAATTCCTACTATGCCACAGATGTGGTTAAGATAATTAGATATGAACATTTGGACCAGCAAGCTGGCTTTCCCAGAAGAAGGGCCATTTTCTGTGAAGGATTTATGTTGGTGGGTGTGGATGCCTAGACCTCCCTGGACTTTTCTCCACGGAGGACTCCTCCACATACTGCTTCACTGGCCATGATGGGACCCCACCCCAGTCCCCACCCCAGGGTAACTCTGTGAGAGAGAAAAGAGTCAAAGAGAGAGAAAAGACTCAAAGCCACAAAATTAATCAAATTTCTTATATCTTGAAATGTATAATTATCTAGTTAATAATTGGATAATTATATATTTAATGTAAAAAAGGAGGTTTAATTTAGATGTTTTTTAAAAGCCTATGTTTTGAAGTATGGTGCTGATGCAATTTATGATTTATAAATTCAATGTTTTTTTGTCAAGGAACAATAGACTTGATATATCAAAAATATACACTATGTGAGTAAAGACAGCTTTCTAATGTATTTATGTAAAAGTGAGTATATAGTGCAAAGGAAAGGAGCAGGTGACACAACAGCATGCACGCTATATCCCCATGTCACATGTGTAAGTGTATAAACACACACAAAAGAAATTTAGAAACATCCCCTCAAACTTTTATCAGGGTCGTCTTTGGAAGGGGAGTTAGAAGTGATTTTTGTTTCTCTAATCTTCAATTACATTTGTTACTTGGGTAGAAAAATATTATCACAATACTCACGGTTTAAAAAGAACCAAAACAGACTTATAGATAATCGTAAGTTGTAAAACATCTTAGAGGATGTTCAGGAACATCTTCTGAGATAACGGTGGAAACTTTTTCTTTTTTAAGTTTTTAGCTCCTTTTATCACAGACATTGTTTTTTCAGCTTTGATACTAGCTGGTGTTTCTAATAAAGAAGGATGAAGCATAAAGAATGCCCAAATGGAATTTCCCAAATATTTTAATAATTTGCTTCAGACTCTACTTTGTGGGAGGAGGGGGTGGGCAGTGAAACTCACATCCCAGGGGCCCTGGTCTTGGGAAGGAGGGAACGCTGGAAGGCAGCAGACCTGCCTTCCCGCTGCCCTTGATTTGCAGAGCTGATACAGACAAGGACTGGAAGACTTACAGGAATTTCCATCCCACCACACAGCCCTCCGCTGAAAGCTGTCCACTTCTCCGTGAGATCCAGAGAAGTCCTGTGGAGATACGGACTGCCGTTTTCAAGTGTCTCCAGGGGAGATCACAATTCCTAGGCTTCACCCTGGGGAATCAGACATCAATGATTTTCTAAGGATATTTCTTCTCCTGGAAGAAATTCTGCCTTTTGGAGTCTGATGCCTGGGTGAGTATGCTGCACACATCTCAGGGCCCACAGGGTTTAAGTCTGCAGTGATTTTTAAATTTTTCAGATTTCATGTTGGTTTGCTCCACAACCTCCTGTATGTCACTTCAACATCCACCGCAGCTCTTTAGAAGCTGCTGCTTTAATTTTTATGATGTGTTAACCATGTCAGTGGTGATGGCTTCCCTGGGGCCACCATGCTTGTCAATCTCGATGCCTCAAAGAGCCAGCAGTGAACATTTCGGCCACGCACGGAATCCCTTCTGCAGCAGTTCATCACAAAGACCCCAGGTTTCCAAACTGAGGTGTCTGTCACTCAGGTTAGATAGTGCTACAATGACATGGGACACGCCACCCTCAGTGGCACTATATACCAAGAGTTTCTTTATTACCTAGACAGAGTCTGCTGTGGGGCCACAGTGCTCATCCAGGGTGCCTGCCTTC